>NC_073694.1:85551637-85827739 GCF_029784165.1 Wyeomyia smithii
GTGTGAAGAGCTCAGAGCAAGCGATAGCATTGGCCTGTGCCAGATCATTGACCACGACACGGAGCTTGTTAGGTCGGACCTTGGAAATTTCGGTCACGGCCTTGTACCCCTTCGTCAGGTCTTTTGAAATTTGCAGTATGTTTAATCGCTTTGAATTCACTCCTGCCTTTGGTCGAAAATTAACAGTATAGCTGCCCTGTTGAGATCCGTCCGGGTAAAGCCTGGGGCGAGGGGGGAATGGAGAATGAACAGGGGAGGGGGTAACAGAAGGGTCAGGGTCAGAGGGGTTCGGGGATGGTGGCACGGGAGGCGAGGGATCTATATCCATCGCGCTAAATGTAGCGCACTAGCGAACTAGCGCCGACAAGAACACGTACCTCTTTACTTCTTCCTTCCAGCAGTGGTTGTCCGATCGTTCGAAGCTGCACCCAAAGCAGCAAGCAGCACCAGTACAGCAGCACCAATACAGCCACCAGCAGTGAGCCGGGTGTGAGATCACTCAGCACAGCGACACGGACTCGACTGTCAACTGATGGCCTTGAATAATACACTCTTTTGTTTGGCTATTCGTACACACGGACCGGATTGTAATAGAACGACCACTTTGCACGTCCGTTTCTGTCGAGTGTTCGACGCGGAATGATCTATTGAGTATTATTCTTTCAAAAAGTTTGCTAATAGAGGAAAGTAAACTAATTGGTCGATAACTTGATGCCTCAGCTGGATTCTTCTCGGGTTTTAAAATTGGAGTGACTTTGGCATTTTTCCATTTCGTAGGAAAATGTGCTAGTGCGAAGCATCTGTTAAAAATTTTTACCAAGAAATTTAAAGAGTTTCCGGGAAGTCTTTTAATAAGGATATAGAAAACCCCATCATCTCCTGGTGCTTTCATGTTTTTGAATTTTTTGAGAATAGTTCGCACCTCATTCAAGTTTGTTTCCAATACCTCTTCAGAAAGAAATTCTTGGGTGGTGATCTGATCATACTTTTGGTTTACTTCATTTTCAATAGGACTTACTACGTTCAAATTCGAGTTATGAACGCTCTCAAACTGCTGAGCAAGTTTTTGAGATTTTTGTTCATTCGTTAGAAAAATGCAATCACCATCTTTAAGGACTGGAATGGGCTTCGAAGGTTTCTTAAGAACCTTCGAAAGCTTCCAGAAAGGTTTTGAATAAGGTTTTAGTTGTTCAACTTCTCTCATGAAATTCTCATTTCGCAAGAGAGTGAATCTATGTTTAATTTCCTTTTGCAATTCTTGAAAAATAATTTTCAAAGCAGGATCACGAGATCTTTGGTATTGACGTCTCCGTATGTTCTTCAAACGTATAAGAAGTTGAAGTTCACTGTCAATAATTGGTGCATTAAACTTCACTCGATAAATTCCGGGCATTGAGTATTAAGCTGCTAAAATTATCTAATGCTCTGTCAATGTCAGCACTATTTTGTAAAATAATATCATCATTCAAATTTTCTTCGATCGTAGAACGATATCTATCCCAATTAGTCTTGTGATAATTTAACACAGATCTAGTGGGATTTAAAATAGTTTCATGGGAAATAGTAAATGTTATGGGAAGATGATCAGAATCAAAGTCAGCATGAGTTAATAAATCACTGCATGAATGACTTTGATTTGTTAGTACCAGATCAATTGTGATGGATTCCTAATAGAAGAATAACATGTAGGACCATTGAAAATAAAACTGAGTAAAATCCAGCCGAGCAATCATTAAACAATATTTTTCCATTGGAATTGCTTTGAGCATTATTCCAAGATCGATGTTTTGAATTAAAATCACCGATGATTAAAAATTTAGATTTATTTCTTGTGAGTTTTTGCAAATCTCCCTTGAAATAGTTTTTTCGCTCACCAGTGCATTGAAAAGGCAAATACACTGCGGCTATAAATAAAATGCCAATACTTGTTTCAATTTCAATTCCCAAACTCTCGATAACTTTGGTTTCAAGATGGGGTAAAACACGATGTTTTATTCGACGGTGGATAACTATTGCAACTCCACCACCGGCAATATCAATTCTATCAAATCTATGAACCATGTAATTTGGGTTCTTTTTTAGTTTAATATTTGGCTTTCAAAGCGTTTCAGTCACAACTGCAATATGCACATCGTGGACTGTTAAAAAATTGAAAAATTCATCTTTTTTCGCTTTTAAAGAGCGAGCATTCCAATTTAGAAAATTTACAGCATTATTTAAAATCATTGCTTAATTTCAATTTCATAACAATATTAGTTGTAAATTTTATACCTTCTTGAACAGCCTCGTACATCGAGTTACAGTTCAACAAAACGGACATTAGCTGCAGCATGGATTGTTGTAGGTATTCAATCTTTTCTGGAGTAGGACTACCTAAATCAATACTGGCTGACTTCTCAGCACCAAACACGAATGGTTTGTTACTGTTTGAATTTGAAATATTACCTGTAAGGACACTGGCATATGAACAGCCTGGTGTAGCCTGAACAGGATTTTTTGTCTGAAATTTGTTATCTGAATTTAAATTATTACCTACAGACACACCTGCTAATGAAAGTGCTGGTGATGCCTGAACAGTATTGAAAGTCTTTTGTATACCCACATTGACAACAGGTTGCTTAGAATTTCTACATTGTCTGGAAGCAATAATTTTGGATCTTACAGGACAGTTAAAGAAATTAGATTTGTGATTTCCCCCACAATTTACACATTTGAAACTATTAGTGGTCTCTTTCACGGGGCAGATATCTTTCGTGTGACCAGTGTCACCACAAATCATACATTCTGCTGCCATATGGCAGTTTCAAGTTCCATGACCATAGGCTTGACAATTCCGACATTGAGTAAGATTATGGATTTCTCCATGTCTCTTGAAATTCTCCCACTTTATTCGCACGTTGAATAAAACACGTGCTTTTTCCAAACATTTCAAATTATTTACTTTGGTACGATCAAAATGTACTAAGTAATTTTCCTGGTGTATTCCAGTTTGATTAATTTTGGCATTTGCCTTCCGTTTCATCAAAATTACTTGGTTGGGAGAAAAACCAAGTGATTCTGACAAACATTCTTCAATTTCCTCAATAGCTTGGTCATTTGAAAGACCTTTCAAAACAGCCTTAAACGGTCTCACGTTTTTGGCATCAAAAGAATCAAATTTATACATCTTTTCAGTCAAATACTGTAAAAGATGTTTATGGCCATCAAGAGATTCGGCCAAAATACGAATTTCGCCTTGGCGGCCAATTTGAAAATTAACTTTCACATTCGACAAAAACGATGAAAGCTCTGATCGAAATGCTTTAAAATTTGCTACAAATACCACAATAGGTGGAACTTTAACCTTCTTCATAACGGCTTTATGCTCAGTATGAAAAGTTTGAATTTCTTGATCCCCAACGAAAGAAAGAATATCATACCTGTTAGTCGAAATTTCAGTGTCACTTGGAGGAGATGCCTCACGTTTCCTTGAAGCCGCATCAAAGCGTGCTTTTTTATTTTTTCCAGGCATAACTGGAAAACTTCACTACACTTTCACTTCACTATAGAATTTAATTAGAAATATCTCAAACCAAATTTACTCACTAAACACTCGTTAACGTTAAAAACAAAATTATTACTTTGCGTTTCAACAGGTAGTCTTTCAAGAAGATTGCCTGTTGAAAGCGAAAAACAAAATTTCAATATCTCTCGGTAGTCTAAGACTTAGCCTCGAGCTGTTGGTAAAATGCGACCGTACTGTAGGACAGTTCAAGTCGATCTGCCGCCGCCTGACTTCTTTTGGGACTCAACAAAATTCCTATATTAAAGATACATTATAAGCGCTACCAAAAATTTATACACTTTTTATACTTTCATCCCAGCTGGTTTCAGTTGCCAGAATAATAGAAAAGGATGCGCTGAGTAAATTTTTATAAATTTCTTTCATTTTTGCAGGGCTTTTATGCGATTGAAATGTTGCTAATAAATAAAAATTTCATTCGCATTCTGTTTCAGTGATGAAATTTTGGGAAGTAGGTCGATTTCCGAAAATTGGGTCTATAAAATTTGTCGGCACTTTCTCTTGCGCGTTGAAGGGATTGAATCCCCTGGTTGCTCAGGTGTCTACTATAAGAACTAAGGTCTTCGGAAGCCGCTTGTTTCGGTACGCCGAATTCTTCATGTACCTCGAAGAAAAATTTCCTGAGCTCCTCCGCAGCTACTGGTAGTCCCTTTGATGCCAAAGTAATTTGTATACTGGTTTTCGTCATACCGTAGCAAACCGTTGGGTTTTTGTCATACATGTACGCAAGGTAGAGACATACGAGGTGCATAATTTTCGGATCTCGTAACAACAGCTGATTGTTGTGTTAGATTGACAACAGGAGGACGCATGGGGTCGAGCAACCACGGTGTTGGGTGCGATTCTATAATGTTGCTGACGAAGTAGTGTTCTCAGTTGGTGGTGATTCAGTATTATGTTGGTTCTAGTTGTCTGAACGGTAAGGGTTTATGGTTTCACCCTTTCGGAAGTTGATGAAATTTGGAACTGCGAGGCCTGCTATTAAGTGGTCGATAGTTGATGGTGGTCCGGCAAATTTCACTTTAGCGGTTGCCAGTAATTGTTTATACAATCCATTGACACGGATCTGGTGATGTTGGTGAGTGTGTGTGAGTTTGTGGTTGTTGTTGATATAGTTACTATTCGTTGTCTTGTTACTGTTGCTGTTGGTGGTCTGGTTGCGATTGCTGTTGAAGTTTTCCGATTTAATGTATTGTCGCCAGAGCTGCGGAAAGTCAATATCATACTACTGACATTACGCCAAAATGATGCAACACCAGAATCAGCCAACACCAGCCAACCAGAAACAGCATGGTTCATTACAACAGAGTTTGCGGTATTACAATGATTCTCTTATCGTCAACTCTCACTCTCATTTTTTTTCGTGCTATCTTTCTCGATCATTCGGGTTTGGCTGTACTGAGATTGAACCAGCAGAAATATAAAGTTCATTTTGACAGCATGATGTTATGGGGATAGCAAACATAAAATCAATGATTTTTCTTCAATTGATAAGTATGATATTAATATATGGTCGGCGTGCGATCAGACCGAACTAAGCGCCGTTTTCTCAGATTGAGTTATTGACACCCAGTGGATATGAGAAGTAATAATCTATCTATTATGAAGTAACGAAATCGTTTGAGCATTTGATAACGATATTATAACAAAAATTCTCTGTAACAGCTTGTACACAGCAATTGCGGCGGTAAATGTTTTTCGACGCTTGGTTCGGTTTGGCTGCACGCCGACTAAGAGCATTGTCAATAAACAACTATTACTTCGTTTTGTAACTGAGCGTATTTTAGTTTGGTAAATTTTGAATCTGTATGATTACTCATTTTTATTCTCAGTAGAGAATATGCTTCTTCATAACACCAATTGTAATAAAAAGAATTCTATAATTATTTTTCAAATGATCTCATGTCTGAAAAATAATATTGCATTTTTATTTGTTTTTTTACAGCATGAGTTTATCAATTTGATTCTTGAATATTGTGCTTGTTGTAGGTTAAACTAAAGACAGTGTTAGTTCGCGGCAAAAAAATGAATCGGGGGTGGCAAAACAGAAAACTTTTAAATATGTATGGGTATGTATATTTATATACAGATCCTGTTAAATTTTGGCACGGTTCAACTTTGAACTGTTCAATTTCGGTTCGGAACGGTTTTACTTTTCTTCTAGTTTTCATTCATATTTTCTTTTAACGAAGAGGATGGCCGGAGTTAACCGACTGGTTTCGGATATATGGCCGGAATATGTTTCAGTAACATGGTAACGATGATCAAAGCAGTGCTTAGAAGTGCTTAAAATCCTACCATGCCTCTCATTGAAAAATGTAAAAATGCGGACCTGTTCCGGTTGTGTTCCGAATACTCGGGGTTGTTGTGCCAGCCCATCAAGCGACACCTATAACCACTGGTTTGAAATTATAAACCTAGTTCATTGGTGGCCATATCTTGAGTTGGGATCGTCACGGACCGCAAAGCAGATCAAATTAAAAAACCCTGATAGCAACAAACTTCAAGCTGGCACTGACATAATCACGCTACTGAAACGATTTTTGATATTCCAAAAATCCCCTTGATTTGCATTGCAGTGATATTTCCGAGTGAACTCTGTATATTCACGACGATTGACAATGAGAACCCGAAAATGGCAACAAAAGAGACAAGATATTGAATCACTTGTCGGATCTCCACGCTTACTGTGATGGTTGCTGGCTATTTATGAGAGAAAGAAACGAGTGCGATGATATTTTTTCTCTCGGCATAGTCAGCATGTTGCTTGGATTAATCGCAGCTCTGATTGTCGCTTCCTGCGTTTCCTGTTTCGTCTAGATTTTTCGGCAACCTTTTCTTGGAGCTTACGAGTCCGTTGTCTAGCATCCTGGTGAAGAATGGTCCATTATGGCAGGGTGGCCTCAATCGGGAAAACGGGAAATGCGGGAAAAAGTCGGAAATTGAATTACATCGGGAAAATGCGGGAAAAAGTCGGGAATTTTTTTATTTAATCGGGATTTTGTTACCAAGATTTTTTCAAAGTATCGTGTATGATGCAATTACAAATGATGGAGAAGTTGGAAGTGCAGGACTGCAAGTTGGTCCCTTAAAAGTCACATTTTTCTTCAGCAGTCAATTTTTTAACCAAAAAGTTACTGAACTTACTTTCTTTTGACCCGCTGACCAGCTGACTACTTTTATCAGTCCTGCTTCTCAAATGAAATAAATGTTGACACCGAATGTCTTAGAATAGCATAAAACGTCGAAATCTGTTTTTATCTAAAAAAATTGAATGGCCTCTGTGGGACTTCACAAGATGGTAAAGCGAATTGAAACCGGGGTCAAAAACCGGTCCGGAGTCTGGGAATGGAAGTTGCCAGTTTACCGAAAAAACGTTTTTAGTTAGAGAATCAATCATAAATTCTCATATGTACAATAGAAACTGTTTTATTTTCTAGGAGCAATGCAAGATAAGTTTTACTGTACAATCTTACTAACATCACTAGTCATTAGTAGTTATTTGAATAAACAAATTGAGGATAAAATAAGTGGCACGCAGTTCTGATTCTCCAGTTTTTCAAATAGATTTTTATTTCAGCTAGTCTTTTTGAAGAAATATTTGACGAACTCTAGCGAAACTAGCCTAAACCATAGGGAGCTGCGTAGCCGCAAGGTTACAGAGTCCGCTTTGTCAAGCGGATGGTCGTGCGTTCATGTCTTAGTAGAACCAGGCCATCCGATGTCAAAAAGGACTTAAGCATGGGTTTATTCTCAGGCTCCCCACCAGTTACCCTTCCTTTACGCTGAAATCTACACATACCTTTGCGTGAATTCCTCTTAACAAAAAATAATTCCCTCTTATCAATAAAACTGGCCAGAAGGACGCACGACGAAACTTCTCCAGGGAATTATAATTGGTGATATTTGGCAAGAGGAACGAGTATCGGTAAAGTAGGACAGTAAGCGTGTAAGAAAGAGTAGCACATTACACACAAGCACTGATGAACAATAATAATAAGCATGCCACTTCTCAATAGAGGTATTGCTATTAACAGAAGTGCGGGATACAGCAGACACCCGGGCATATCTCACAATAGATCTACGATTCTGGTCGCAGTGAGGAAGCCCATACAGGAAAAAAAAGCCCAAACCATTTCCGCTTAGAAATTCAATGCTGGTGGAATTTTGGGTAAGGGACATATTTCAAATTCGTATTTTTCTGTAAACTACATAATTTGACTGTAAAAAAAAACAATTTTTGATGTTAATACAATCAGAAATGTTCTAAGAAAACAGCATAATCGTTTGCGAGGTTTTTTAAGAAATCATTTTATTTATTTTATTTGTTGCTGCAAACGACTTTTTACATGCTTTTTGTTTTGCAACTGATCTTAGGGTACGATGCTGGCCTAACTAGTCTGTCGTCGTAGGTTCGTATCTCGGCTCGAGAGAGACTGTTAAGCCTGTAGTACACGAACAATTATATTTGACCAAATTTTTATCTGTCAAAAAGTGACAATTATTTGACGCTCGGTCAAAGAGTGTAATACAGGCCTTAGTGTCTGCAGAATCGTAGCGCTAGCCCTGCAATCGCCCCGTGCACTAAACAGCTGGCTGCTAAATCTGTGGCCAATAAACAAAAATAATTTAAATATTCTAAAAGCCAAAATAATTAGCTCGATTGGTGTGGTGTTTCCGGCAAAGCTGTAGTTCTATTTAAAAAATTGATTAAAGATCTCAAAAAGCTTACTTTTTGAATTCTAAGTTGCCAAATGTTACAACGTTGATTATTTGAACACGGAAGAAGTTAAAATTCTGAAATTTTTTTTTCGAAACCAGAACGATTTGTTTGATTGGTGCGATGTTTTCGGCAAAGTTCTTGGCAATACTTGAGTATGAAAAAAAAAACAAATTAAACATTTCAAGGAGCTGATTTTTGAAAAATATTACTATATTTTTTAAAAACTGCATAATGTAAACTGAACATTGATGATCATGGAGGAATAAAAACTAAAAATTGTTTAGAAAAAATCCTAATAAAAAGAATTTGGGAAAATTTCAAGAAACTTTTTCTTTCTTGAAGTTTAAAAGAAATTAAAAATAAATTAGTTTCCTTTTCAACTGTTTCTGCAAGACATGTTCGTGCAGTAAAAGTCCCAAAGCCGCTCATAGGGACGAATGACAGCCACGGTTAAAATCCTTTAACAAAAAAAAAAAGAAGCCGCTCATTATAATTCTAGACTGCGACAACAGCAATCCTCCCTTAGCAGCAGCCGTAGCAGTGCAGTGGATACAGCAGCAGTATCAGCGTTGATAGCAACGTATGGCGGTCACAGCTGTGGTATGGCAACGAATAGCGCCGCGCGTCTCAGCATCGATAGCAGGACCAGCTGATGCAGGGCAGTGGATACCAATGGTAACGGAAGCGTCCACTGCTGTGGCAACGGGGATAGCGCAGCGGTTACAGTTGGTCTCAGTATCAATATTAGCAGGGCAGCGGATACCAATGGCAGCGAATAGCGACCACAGCTGTGGCAACGGATATCACCATCTATAGCAGCAGGGCCAGCTGATGCAGTGGGGCATTTTAGTGAAATGCTGTCTCTGAACGATGTGCACACTAGTAAATGCATCCAATGAAAAGAACGTTCTGGAAAGCTGGCGCTCAAAATACATGAGTCGTCTAGTTTTGAGTGTCAAGCTTTTCAGTGTTTATTTTCCCCCAAGGAATACTTTATTCGCACTGCCAGTCAGTGCTGATAAAAGTCATTTTCCCCAGCAAAATTCTTCGAAAATTACAGCCAATCATTTTCAATTTTCACTTCCAATGATCGCAGCACTCTTTCATATACACTATATTTTCGTCCTAGTAACGTGCTGTTATACTCAGATGAAATAGATCGCGTGCATCGTTCACGGTTACGGAATAAAATTTGACGACAAATCCAACCAAATGATCTTCACTTCAAAGCGAAAAAGAAAAACAAACAGTCCACTCAACCAAAATGAACCTAACCGAGACACTTTTTCACTGACACTGACCGATGCCTTGACAATCTTCGTTAACTGATAAACTGATTTTGTTGTCTTGCTTTCATCGCATGAAATATAATGAGGTGTTTTGACAGTTCACTTTCATGCAAAAACGGGAAGGGAGAACTCTGAAAGGATTGTAAAATAATAACGTTTATGGATGCTTTTTTTCACTTTCACGCAAGAGTGTCAACAAATATCAACCCTGCTGCCAGTGATAACGCAAGATGTGATCGGCATCTTATCGAACATTGAATTAAACAATCTTTTAGGGATTAAATAAAATCCTAATTGAAGAGTTGATATTTTCTCTAAAATCAATTTACTCTTTCAAAAAATTTGGAACAGATATATATTTGGCTTGATGTTGAAGCGCAAAATTCGACTGATCTGATGCTGATGCAGCGGATACCAATGGCAACGGAAGCGTGGCAACGGGGATAGCGCAGCGGTTGCAGTTGATCTCAACATCAGTATTAGCAGGGCCAGCTGGTGTAGTGGGGCATTTTAATGAAATGCTGTCTCTGAGCGATAGCGGGCACACTAGTTAATGCATCCAATGAAAAGAACGTTCTGGATACCTGGCGAAATTTGGAGCAGATATATATTTGGCTTCATCTCCGTGTCTCAGAACGTACTGAATTATCTGTTCCTTCAGTCATGAGCACAACATCCGGAAAGCTTTCATTATCAGCATAAAAGTTAATTTTTCGCATAATCAAAATTCAAAAATTGTCAAGTCCAAATCATAACCATAAATAATAAGCAACTTACCATATTATTGAAAATGGTCAATCCTTGTTGAAGCGCAAAATTCGATTGATCTGATTGGTCGTTAATATGATTGCTTCCCAAGCACAGTCTACAGAAATATAGACCTTGCAATTTGAATGTGCTGTTTGTCTGTATAAAAGTAAGGATGGGAAATATCGACTGAAATTGCTATCGATAGTTATCAATGATTTCCTACCACTATCGATAACTATCGATAGGTTTTTCATCCCTATATAAGAGCCTGTTTCAGTCGAAGCCGCTTCTAATAGTTCAAGTTAGCGACAACAGCAGTCCTCACTTAGAAACAGCAGTAGCAGTGCAGTGGATAAGAGGGCGATAGCGGATAGCGGCCACAGCTGTGGCGTAGCAATGAATAGCGCACTACTTACAGCGGATCTCAGCATCGATAGCAGCTGGGCCAGCTGATGCAAGGACAGCGGATACCAATGGCAGCGTATAGCGGCCAAAACATTGGCATGGCTACGGATAGCGTAGCAGTTGCAGCGGGTATCAGCATCGATAGCAGCTGATGCAGTGAGGCCCTTTAGTGAAATGCAATCTCTGCGCGATAGCAGGCGTAAATGCATTCAATGAAAAGTTTCGACAACACATGAGCCGTCTAGTTTGAGTGTTAAATCAGCTTTTCACTGTTTATTTCATCACAAGGAATACTTTATTCGCACTGTCAGTGATAACGTCAAGATGTGATCGGTATCTTATTCGATATTGAACAACAAATGAAAAAAATGACTGACACGCAAGCAGCCTGGTTATCTTTCTTGTAAAAGTATTCTACTTCATCCTTGCGGTCGTGGCTTTGCACACAACCCTCCTGTTATTTTTTGTTAGGGAATTAGGATTACGTTGTCCATTGATGTGAACTATTGTAATATATCCCAGTCAATTGCTATACGTGTCCCTTTGCAAAATACAATGACCACTATTGTTGTGAGTGATCAGGTACCTGCACCGACACGCTCCCAGTCAGGTAAAATATGGTTTATGAAGCCAATCACCTTTCCAGGATTCAAAGACCAAATCTCTTTGGGCTGTAAGAAGCCACTGCCAAGAAGCCTTGATCTGCGTTTAAATAATGCACCACAACTGCAAAGTAGATGTTCCGATGTCTCGCGTTCCGTATTACAAAAGCTACAGATATCATCCTGAACCCGGCCAATATTCTTCAAATGATATCTACTCGGACAGTGCCCCGTTACTAGGCCGACATATGTACAAAGAGCTCTTTTGTTGAGCTCTAGGAGCTTTTTTGAATGGTTTTCGTTTGGTGTTATAAATCTTTTAGATTGGGAGCATTTTTTGACATCCAACCAATTGGTTGTCACTTTTTGTTTCTCCCAGCGTTTAAGTTCCATTTTCACTGAACACTTTGAAATACCACAGAAAGGTTCTGGGCCGATAAACTGTGAGTTAGATCCTTGTTTTGTAAGTTCATCTGCCTTTTCATTCCCACCAATGCCACAATGTCCTGGAACCCGATACAAATTTACTGAGTTTGTTTGACACAGCTGTCGCAATGTGAGAATACATTCCCAGACAATCTTGGATGTGCATTTATAAGCATCAAGTGCTTTCAGCGCTGCTTGACTGTCAGAGAAAATACAAATATTTGCATGTTTGTATTTTCTAGTCAGACAAACATACGCACGTTCAAGGGTTGCAAAAATCTCTGCTTGAAACACTGTTGGCCAGTGTCCTATTGCCACTGAAATATTAATTCCAGGGCCAAAGATTCCTGCACCAGTTTTTGTACCTATTTTTGAGCCATCTGTGAAAAATATCGTTGAACCGGGACGGACATCAGGAACTCCGATTTCCCAGTCTGTACGCGACGTTTGCATACCTTGTAGGGAATATCATGGTTATCCTGAGGTGCCATCTAGTCTCCATTCATACTCATCACTGGCCCTCTTTTGAAAAAGTCCAGTATAGTCAGGTGACCCACAAGATCACCTGACAAGATAGTTTTTGTTCGTTTGAGCCTCAATGCACTGTTTTCTGCTTCTAGTTGCACGTATTCGTACAATGGCAACAGATGAAGAATTGCATCAAGAGCTTTTGATGGGGTGCTGCTCATTGCTCCTGTTATAGCAATGCACGCAAGTCGTTGAACGTAATCTAGCTTTGTTCTGGCGGTGGATTCTTTGGTTTTCGCCACCATACTAACGAAGCGTAGGTCAGTTTTGGACGTATAATCGATGTGAATATCCACGTCACCCTTTTTGGTCTCAAACCCCACTTTCTTTCAACGGTTTTGGAGCACAACCATAATGCACTGACCGCCTTGTTGATTGCATAGTCAAGATGTGCATTCCAGTTTAGCTTGGTATCAAGGATAACTCCTAAGTATTTAACCTGTTCACTGAATGGAATCTCTACTCCTCCAAGCTTGAGAGTTTTTAGATTGAATTTCCTCTTTCTAGTGAAAGGTACGATTACAGCTTTTGACGGATTAATGCTGAGACCCTCCTTTATACACCAAGACTGGGTATACTCCAGAGCCTCCTGCATTCTTTCCGAAACTATGTTGTCAAACTTTCCTCTTACCAAGATGACTATGTCATCTGCAAAGCCCACAACTTCGAAACCTTTTACTTCTAAGCTAAGAAGATCGTCCACCACTAAAGACCACATAAGTGGCGAAAAAACTCCTCCTTGCGGACATCCTTTCGTTGCCCTTATCGTGATAGACGAACCTCCCAACTCAGAAGTGATTTGTCTTTTTGCAAGCATGGTGCAAGCATGGCAAGGACGCGTTATCAAAAGCACCTTCAATGTCCAAGAAAGAGCACAGAGCAATTTCTTTAGCTGAAAGTGACTTTTCAATTTTCATAACCAGCGTATGAAGCGCTGTGATGTGGATTTTCCAGTTTGATAGGCAAACTGGAACTTTGAAAGCGGTTTTGTTTGCATGTAAGATGAATGATTTCATTCATACACTTTTTCCATTGTCTTCAACAAAACCGAAGAAAGACTAATGGGTCTGAATGATTTAGGATGCGTCTTATCACGCTTCTCAGTTTTAGGTATGAAGATTACTCTTACTACCCTCCATTTTGATGGAATATGATTCAACCTTAAACTGGCATTGAAAATCTCAATGAGAGAAGGAATTAGTATTGCTTCACCTTTTTGAAGCAATGCTGGAAATATTCCATCTACAGTTACAGACTTGAAAGGCTCAAATGATCTCATAGCACTTACCACCCTAGTTCTCGTAAAAATTTCATCCGCCACATCTGATACAGTACTTTCTGTTCTAGTAGACCCAGAGCTAGTCTGCGTAGAACAAATTTCAACTAAATCAGAGATGGCTGAATCCGTCATTAGCATTAGATTTAAAGTATCACGAGGACCATTAGTATAGATTCCGTCATGACGCTTTAGATTGCCAAGCTCAACGGTATGATCTTTGGCAAGAGTCTTTTGCAATCTGGAAACAACTGGAGTTTTTTCTATAGATTCACACATTTGAACCCAAGACCTCCTTTTAGATTTCCGGATTTCATTGCTATACTCAGTCAAGGCTCTTCTATATTGAGCCCAGTCTGAAGTACGTTTTGCTTTATTAAAAAGTTTCCGACTATTTTTTCGAAGACTTTCAAGCTTCTTGTTCCACCATGGCACGGGACTTGATGACGATTGTTTGGCGGGACAACTATTATTGTATGCATTTATCATCATTTCATTTAGCTGAATTGTCAAAGACTCCAATTCTGAAACTGTTTCAATTCTGCTACAATTTAAAGGTGAATCTTTTCGCAAATATTGTGCATATTGATCCCAGTCTGTTTTTTTAGGATCTCTGTAAGTAACAGATGATGGTTTCCCACCAATCCATTCAAACAAAATGTGCTTGTGATCAGATAGTGAGGTTTCATCCGATACATGCCAGTTAGCAATTTTCTCAGAAATTGCTGGACTGCATAGCGTCAGATCCAAAACTTCACCTCTGATAGCATTTGTAAATGTTGGTTTGTTACCTTTATTGCAAATATCTATATTATTCGATGAGAGAAACTCCAATAGGCACTCACCACGACCATTAACGACCTTGCTCCCCCAAAATGTATGGTGAGCGTTGGCATCACAGCCTATGATGAATGCCCTATTATTGTCTCTGCAAAATTTGACAAACGAAGCAATCTCAGGAGGAGGCGCCTCATTTATTTCACCTGGGAAATAAGCCGAAGCAACAATTACCTCAGTTTTTCCCCTGGTGGTTGGCACCTGAACCATGACCGCTACAATATCTCGTTTTACAAATGCTGTCACAGGATAGCATTTTACTGCTTTGTTCACTAGAACTGCAGCTCTTGGCGAACTCTGTGAATCGTCGTAATATAGTTTGCCAGAATTCATTTGAATCCCTTATATTTTACCTTCATTGCACCATGGTTCTTGAATAAGAACCATATCTATAGACCGTTCCGATAATTATAAATACACTTACGATCAACCGTCATTTCAAATAACCTGCAGTATTCAACCAAACGTTGGCCGCGTCCTGTTGTTTACATCCAAAAGAAACAGATGCTTTCATTTTTCTAACATTTAGTGCGAAATTTCGAAAATGCGTGGCCTTTCTCCCGAGCAAAGAAAGCGAATTGTGCACAAATGGGGCACTGTGAGTGGTCTTTCTATAAAAAAATTAGTTAGAGGAAAAGGTATAAGTGTAGGAGCAGTTCAAACCGCATTGCGGAAGTATTGTGAAAAGTGCACATTTACTGATGCCCCAAGACGTGGTAGAAAACCCGGGCCTGTTGATCCCACAATGGGAAGAATGGGTCTGCAGACCCGTCGGAAGCAGAAGCAGCCAAAAGGAAATCCAAAACAAGCTGAATCTGTGTAACCGAGAGCTCGGAAGCTTTATGACAAACTTCTGACCAAAAAAATGGGGTATGTTATCATGGATGACGAAACCTACATAAAACTGGATTATAAGACTCTGCCAGGACCGCAATTTTATACATCACCGAAGGGAAAGGATGTCCCTGGACCAGTGAAAGCCGTTTACACCGAAATATTCGGCAAGAAGGTAATGGTTTGGCAGGCCATTTGTGAATGTGGGAGAATACCTCGTCCATTCATTACGAATGACACAATGAATGGTAAAATTTACGTGAAAGAGTGTTTGCAGAAAAGGTTGTTACCCATGGTTAAGCAGCATAACAATCCTCCAATCTTTTGGCCCGATCTTGCTTCCTGCCATTACTCTAAGGATGCACTAGGGTGGTATAAAACAAATAATGTCACATGTGTCCCAAAGGAGATGAATCCTCCAAACTGCCCTGAAATTCGCCCTATTGAAACTTTTTGGGCTTTGACCAAGGCAAAGCTGTGGAAATATGTCAAACCAGCGGACAATGTTGAAAAATTTAAAAAAGATTGTCTTAAAGTGGTAAAAATGGTCGGAGAACACACTGTGCAAAAGCTTATGAGCAGTGTTAAGAGAAAAGTTAGAGAACTCGCGTATCCTACGAACTCCAACTTGAATTGAAACTGGAAAGAAAACACTTATTATCTATATTTCAGAATAAAATGACCCGACAAATCCTGTATTTTTCGTTTTATTCAAGAAAGAAGATGTATTTATAATTTTCGGAACAGTCTATAGCTCCTCCTTTTTGAATCTCCTACTAAGGACTGCCGATGCGCCTTTAGCGTGGTGGAGATTCACTTGTAGGAACTTAGCAGATTGCATTTTTGGACAATATATCCCGTTCGGTTTGATTACCGAGAGATTTTTCCAGCGACATTTTATCAACCTTATTTGAGATTGATTTTAATAACTTCCGTTTTATTGTGAGACCAATTTATTTATTACATTCAATTTTAAATTTAAATTATGTTTTAATTAATTTATTATTATTACCACAATATATCTAACTAATGGTAGCAGTGGTCATAGGCTCCTCAGGAAAAAAAAAATTATTATTATATATTTAAAAATATTTTTTTTTTCATCGGATTTAGTAAATTGGCCCACTGTGTGTTAGTGCGCACACAAGTCACAGTGGTGCACCAGTTATAAGCTGTTTGTTTGTTTACCTTAATGGAATACTTGTCACAAGAGAAAATCACTTAAATTATTAGCTTTTAACGCACTTCTTGATTATCGCGCACTATTTCGGAACACTATGCTCTTGTAATTTGCCACAACAACAGTGGTGGAACCAGACCGACCGAAAATAAGCAAGAATAAAAAAAATCGCTTGCTGAAATTCTGTACAAATCTGTATTAAAAATCAAAATTCTGTATGAATTCTGTATTCTGTATCATTTCTGTATCGTGGTCAAAAAATCTGTATAATACAGAAAAATCTGTATACTTGGCAGCCCTGCTTTTACCATCACGTAGGTTCACTGCTCACGCTGTCACACACACAGTTAGACAAATAAATCGCAATTCGGACCAGGGCTAATTAGGTGGATTCTACAAATCAACACTGATACGAATCTTCATATTAATATTAAACAGTTGGATCTCTACATCTTTCTCCTTCTCCAAAAAAAAATGCTCGTCAAAAAAAAAAGTGGATACCCGACAAATTTTCCAACAAATGTTTATTTTTTCTTAGTGATGTGTCAAATGAATATGATAATAATAATAATTCTATAAAAAAAATTCATGTATTACAGAAATTTGGCTGGAATTTTCTTCTCCCTTACTGGACGCTTTACTATGGGTTCTTGTGCATCGTGTTTGTCCGTCTGTTTATGCTTCGTGGATCGGGGTATCGAAGACGCCTTGACTAAGTCACTGACTTCTGGAAATTCGTTTTGCACATCAGAAGCTTGATCCTCCGATTCATCATTTTTACTGGACGATGGAAATTTCCGCAAATGTGTTATGGGACGGCGATAAATGACTCCTTCTTCATTAGAAACGACAGTTTCACTGCCATTTCTCTTAAGGACGGTGAATTTTCTCGAGTCGAAACTTCGGTTCAAGCTTTCCTGTTTCGTAGTTTCGCAGTATCACAGAATCACCCACTTCAATGTCGGAAGACTTAGCCTGCGCTTGTCCGCGTAATGTTTTCCCAGCATTTTCCTCATCGCGTCGCGTTCTCGTACCTCTGCATCTCTACACCAGTGTGGGTCCGTTCTCAACGAAGGCAAAAGGTCCTTGACTGGTCGTCCGGTCATCAGTTCCAGTGAAGCTTTTTCGGTTACTGAGTGTGGTGTAGTGTTGTACATGTACACATAATCCTGAATCGCCTTTCGCCAATCGCAATTTGTGGCCCTAGCAATACGCAACGTCCGGAGGATCCCCTGGTTTTGCCTTTCGACTAGGCCGTTCATTTGGGGCCAGTAAGGAATGGTACGTATTAGCTTGATGTTTTTTCCTTTACAATATTCAGCGAACGCTTCGCTGGCAAACAGAGGACCATCATCGCAGCGCACAGTTTCAGGGTAAGTGTGTTCTCGGAAAACTTCCTCCAAAGCCTCAATTGTCTTTGCTGCGGTTGTTGACTTCATTTCTAGAACTCTCAAAAACCGGCTATAGTAGTCAACGACAACTAAAAACGTAGCACAGTCTTTGGCCGAGAAAAAATCAATCCCGATTTCTTGCCATGATCTTTCTGGCATCTCCTTGCGAATAAGTGGCTCAGGGGGGTATTGCTTACTAACAACGGCACATCCAGCACACTCTTGAACCACGTTAGCCACATCCCGATCCACCAAATCTTCTCTCTTATGTTTCTTCGCATCGCAACAACTCCAGGGTGTCCTCGATGTGCAATATGCAACGCCCTCTGACGCAATTCTGTTGGAAGGACAATCCTGTCATCTCTAACGACAATACCTTCAATCACTGCGTGTTCCTTTTCGAAAGCCTGGCATCCAAAAAGCTCTGGAGGCCAATCTTGGGTTTCCAAGGCTTTCGTGACTGATACTAGTGTTTCATCTGCAATAGCCGCCTGTCTTATCTCTTCCAACATGATCGCTAGGGGTGCTTCTCCCACTGTAAATAGGAAATGATCTGTATGCTCTTCGAAAGGCTTTCCAGTGTCAACAACCGAACGAGATAGCACATCAGAAATGTTAGAGGGTATAGGAACGTACTTAATCTCAAAGTCGTAGGGTTGCAATCGCAATGCCCACCCTTCTGCTCTTGAACATGCCCGTTTCCCATCGCGATGCTTGCCTCCGTATGTATATTCGAGAGCCTTATGATCAGTGAATATGGTGAACCGGAGGCCAAAGAGGTAAAGGTAAAACTTTTCCACCGCCCAGACAACGGCCAATGCCTCCCGTTGTGTTTGCGGATAGACTCTCTCTGCCCTAGTAAGACCTTTCGAGGCGAAGCATATCCTTGGTGCATTATTCTTATCTCTTTGGGCTAGCACAGCACCCAGCCCAACAGGAGAAGCGTCGACGTACACCTCGGTACTATCGTTTGCGTCAAAAAATCCTAATTTGCGAACGTTGTTGCAGAGCTCATTTCTCAAATCATTGAAGCTATGCAATTGGTCCACACCAAATGCATCTACTTCACCACGAAGGTTTTAGGTTTAAATTAGTTTATTTGACACGGCACGATACATTTTCTGTTTTACTGAGCCAAGTACAATTCGTATTAATTCTACGTTAGCAGGGAAAAGAGGGAGGCCTTTTTTTTATTCTCGCGGCCGACTACGAGCTAGTGGGGATTTAAGGTGAGAGGAGGGGAGATACAATTTTGACTTAAAACTATTTTGGAACTTTGTTTTTCAACTGGTAGAGCAATTGTATTCTTGTTTGTTGTGGGTTCAAAATATTTGTGTAAGCATAGATGCGGGCTCTTCGTTTCCGTGTCTTCAGCATAGCATATTTGTATCCTTAATCTGACAAATAGACAAAGAAAATTTTAAATTTTAATGTCAGCGTTTTTCAGAAAGCAGTATAGCTGTGTCATGTACTGGAGATCACCGCTTCCCAGAATGTCTCTAACGGGTACGTTCGGTTGTTTTCCTCGGGCCCGAAGGGAATCTATAAGCTCGGACCTAACACCACAGTATTCGGTACACGACCAAACAACATGCTCGATGTCATGGTAGCCATCGCCACAAACGCAGTGATTACTGTCTACAAGCCCTATACGAAAGAGATGCGTGTTTAACGTGTAGTGATTGGACATAAGTCTGGACATCACGCGAATGAAGTCCCGACCGACATCCAACCCCTTGAACCATGCTTTCGTCGATACCTTAGGAAAAATGGAATGTAGCCAGCGTCCCAGTTCATCTGAGTTCCATGATGATTGCCAACTGTTGAGTGTTCTCTGACGCAAAATGCTATAAAATTCATCATAAGCAATTGGTCTTTCATAAATATCGCCATCAATAGCACCCACCATAGCTAAAGAGTCAGCCTTTTCATTACCCGGAATCGAGCAATGAGAAGGGACCCACGCTAAGGTAACCCGGTAATTTTTATCTGTTAAAGCACTTAAAAACCGCCGTATTTTCCCCAGGAAATACGGGGTGTGCTTCACAGGCTTCATCGATCGCAGAGCCTCAATGGCACTGAGACTATCTGTCTTGTTGAAGTAGTGGTCTGTGGGTAGGGTTTCGATGATTCCAAGAGAGTACTGAATAGCAGCAAGTTCTGCGACGTACACGGAAGCAGGAGCATCGAGTTTGTAGGAGGCGGTAAAATTTTCGTGGAAAACACCGAAGCCAGTGGACTCATCTAGATTAGATCCGTCAGTGTAAAACCTTTTATCATAACTAACATGTTTAAACTTATTCGAAAAAATCTTAGGGATCTCTTGGGGTCGCAATTGATCCGGGATACCAGAAATGTCTTGTTTCATGGTGGTGTCGAAGAATATAGCATTATTAGAAATATCTAAAAGTGCGACATTGGAGGAATCGTATGAAGAAGGATTAATATCTTGAGCCATATAGTCAAAATATAAAGTCATAAATCTGGATAGAGATTGAAGGTCGACCAACCTCTCGAAATGTTCAATTACTAATGGGTTCATAACTGTGCATCGAATTAGCAACCGGTAAGAGAGATTCCAAAAACGATGTTTCAACGGAAGAATACCCGCTAACACTTCAAGACTAATCGTGTGGGTCGACTGCATGCAACCCAAGGCAATACGCAAACAACGATATTGTATTCTCTCTAATTTTATAATGTGCGTGTTCGCGGCGGAGCGAAAGCAGAAACAGCCGTACTCAAGAACTGACAATATCGTTGTTTGGTAAAGCCTTAGAAGGTCTCGTGGGTGGGCTCCCCACCAGGTTCCGGTAATCGTACGAAGAAAATTAATCCTCTGTTGGCATTTTCGTGTCAGATACCTAATATGACAAGCCCAGGTGCATTTAGAGTCGAACCAGACCCCGAGATATTTAGCGACTAAAACCTGAGAGATCGTTTTACCCGTTAGTAGGAGCTGCAGCTGAGCTGGGTTATGCTTCCTAGAAAAAACGACCAACTCAGTTTTCTCCGGAGAGAATTCGATACCCAGCTTAAGAGCCCATTCAGACAAATTGTCTAAGGTATCTTGCAATGGTCCTTGCAGATCGCTAGCCTCGCTACCAGTAATGGATACAACGCTATCGTCTGCAAGTTGCCTTAGCGTGCATGAATTTGCAAGACATTCATCGATGTCATTGACGTAAAAATTATATAAGAGAGGACTTAAACATGAGCCCTGGGGAAGGCCCATGTAACTAATTCGGGAAGTTGTCGAATCGCCATGTGAGAAATATATATGCTTTTCTGACAACAAATTGAGCAAAAAGTTATTCAGATTTAGTGAAAGTCCCTGCGAATGAAGTTTCGCGCTTAAAACTTCTACAGAGACAGAGTCAAAAGCCCCCTTAATATCCAAGAACGCAGAAGCCATTTGCTCTTTTCGAGCAAATGCGAGTTGAATTTCAGTAGAAAGCAACGCTAGGCAATCGTTCGTCCCTTTGCCCCGGCGAAAGCCAAATTGAGTATCTGAAAGTAAACCGTTTGTTTCGACCCATTTGTCTAACCGTAAGAGGATCATTTTCTCCATTAATTTCCGGAGGCAAGAGAGCATCGCAATCGGCCTATATGAATTGTGATCAGAGGCAGGTTTCCCGGGTTTCCGAATAGCAATGACTTTTACCTCCCTCCAGTCATGCGGAACAATATTTAGCTCAAGAAACTTGTTGAACAAGTCCAACAAGCGTCTTTTTGCAGAGTCGGGTAGATTCTTCAACAGGTTGAATTTTATTCTATCTAACCCTGGAGCCTTATTGTTGCACGACAGGAGAGCCATTGAAAATTCCAACATCGAAAATGGAGGCTCTTCCGTAGTTACTATAAACGCGTCGCGAAAGGTTTTCTGTTCCGGTACAGAATCCGGACAGACCTTTTTGGCAAAATCGAGTATCCAGCGATCTGAATACTCCCCACTCTCATTCGAAACGTCACGGTTCCGCATGCGCCTGGCGGTATCCCAAAGAGTGCTCATCGCTGTTTCCCTCGACAACGCGTTTACGAACCGCCGCCAGTACCCGCGTTTTTTCGCCTTTACTAAGCTCTTCATCTGCCTGCCCAGTGCCTCGTACTTTCGTAGTAGGTTGACAGTGCCGTACTCCCGGTAGTCCTTATACGCCGCGGACCTTCGCGCGTACAGCTCAGAGCACTCTTTGTCCCACCATTTGTTGGGAGGGCGTTGTCTAATCGTTACCCCGGGTATCGGTTTCGTCTGAGCTTACGTCGCGGCGTCGATTATCAAGCCAGCTAAGAACGCGTATTCTTCCTCCGGAGGAAGTTCCTCGTGAGTCTCGATAGATTCCGCTGTAATAGACTCATAACGCTTCCAATCAATATTACGTGTAAGGTCGTAGGAAATATTGATTGGGTTCGGGGGAGTTGAACCATTAGCAATTGATATAACGATTGGAAGATGATCACTACCGTGGGGATCGTTGATTACTTTCCACTGGCAATCTAACGCAAGTGATGTCGAGCAGAGGGATAGGTCAAGCACGCTTTCACGTGCTGGAGGATTAGGTACACGTGTCGCTTCCCCAGTATTCAAAAGTGTCATATTGAAGTCGTCGATCAAGTTACAAATTAAAGAAGATCGGTTGTCGTCGTACAGCGACCCCCATAGCGAACAGTGAGAGTTAAAATCTCCCAAAATCAAAAAAGGTGCGGGAAGCAATTCTGCTATATCAAGGAGTTGCTTCTGTTCAATCCGCGCGGATGGGGGAATATATAACGAAGCAAGGCAAAGGTCTTTTCCATTCATATTCGTTTGAATGGCAACAACTTCAATATTCGAGATCGAGGGGAGGTCGATTCTGAAAAAAGAATAGCACTTTTTGATCCCTAAAAGTACCCCTCCACCGTGTGAGTCTCGATCTCGACGAATAATGTTAAAATCGTGGAAATTAAGTTGGTCATTTGAATTGAGAAAAGTTTCACAAAGCGCGAACGCATCACAATTGTATGTGTTTATCAAATGTGAAAATAAATCAAATTTGGGGATGATACTTCTGCAGTTCCACTGTAACACAGTGACAAAATTCCTAACCTCTTTCGCCGTATTAGTCATCGAAAGATACGATAGCTGAAATGAGGGGCCAAGTTGCTGTGAGTTGCTTCAAAAAGGTTTTCACTGTTGGGAGAAGGGCAAGAAGAATGTTTTGAAGGGGATCTGGTATGTTGAATGTTTTAAATATCCAGTCCACAATATCAGAGAATTTTATGAACCCTGTTTCTTTTATGTCTTCTGATCGAGAAATGGGTGCACGAGGGGTTTCTGGTGCCCCAGGAAGCGGTGGGTACTCCTGGTTTGATTTGAAATTAAAACCGGGGGGTACTTGGTTCGGTTTTTCTTCACCGCTTCCTTTTTGTGTTGTCTTATTGGTCATTCCGCTAGGGGTTATCTTACGACCTTTACGAGAAAGATTAGGAGAGTTGAGCATTCTCCTCTTCCTAGATCCCTCTGGCAAGGCATAGGAACACCCTTCGACGGGATCGTCAGATGTACCCTCATCGGTTGGCAAAAAGGAAAAGATGTTTCCTGTCGAGGGTGGCTCAGCCCTCTTAAGCATTTCTGCAAAAGAGCGCTTTGATCGTTCCTTAAGGGAACGCTTAATTTTTTCCTCGCGCTGTTTGTACGCGGGACATGCCGGAAGGTCATGCCGAGTTCCCTCGCAATAAAGACACTTTTCAGTATCCCCACTGCAAGCGTTCTCAGCATGATTGCCTCCGCACTTGCTACAGCGTGCCTTGTTGCAGCAGTAGGTGGCTGTGTGACCTAACTGCTTACAGTTTTGGCAATGCATGACCCGCGGTACGAACAGGCGTACAGGTAGACGAACCCTGTCCAAGCGGACGTAGTTCGGCAGCGCGGATCCGGCGAATGTTACTCGGAAGGAATCCGAAGGGAGGAATTTCTTCTTCCCTTCTTCGATGGATACTGAATGCAATTGCTTGCAATCCAGTATCTTTACAGGAGCATCGAGTTTGTAGGAGGCGGTAAAATTTTCGTGGAAAACACGGAAGCCAGTGGACTCATCTAGATTAGATCCGTCAGTGTAAAACCTTTTATCATAACTAACATGTTTAAACTTATTCGAAAAAATCTTAGGGATCTCTTGGGGTCGCAATTGATCCGGGATACCAGAAATGTCTTGTTTCATGGTGGTGTCGAAGAATATAGCATTATTAGAAATATCTAAAAGTGCGACATTGGAGGAATCGTATGAAGAAGGATTAATATCTTGAGCCATATAGTCAAAATATAAAGTCATAAATCTGGATAGAGATTGAAGGTCGACCAACCTCTCGAAATGTTCAATTACTAATGGGTTCATAACTGTGCATCGAATTAGCAACCGGTAAGAGAGATTCCAAAAACGATGTTTCAACGGAAGAATACCCGCTAACACTTCAAGACTCATCGTGTGGGTCGACTGCATGCAACCCAAGGCAATACGCAAACAACGATATTGTATTCTCTCTAATTTTATAATGTGCGTGTTCGCGGCGGAGCGAAAGCAGAAACAGCCGTACTCAAGAACTGACAATATCGTTGTTTGGTAAAGCCTTAGAAGGTCTCCTGGGTGGGCTCCCCACCAGGTTCCGGTAATCGTACGAAGAAAATTAATCCTCTGTTGGCATTTTCGTGTCAGATACCTAATATGACAAGCCCAGGTGCATTAAGAGTCGAACCAGACCCCGAGATATTTAGCGACTAAAACCTGAGAGATCGTTTTACCCGTTAGTAGGAGCTGCAGCTGAGCTGGGTTATGCTTCCTAGAAAAAACGACCAACTCAGTTTTCTCCGGAGAGAATTCGATACCCAGCTTAAGAGCCCATTCAGACAAATTGTCTAAGGTATCTTGCAATGGTCCTTGCAGATCGCTAGCCTCGCTACCAGTAATGGATACAACGCTATCGTCTGCAAGTTGCCTTAGCGTGCATGAATTTGCAAGACATTCATCGATGTCATTGACGTAAAAATTATATAAGAGAGGACTTAAACATGAGCCCTGGGGAAGGCCCATGTAACTAATTCGGGAAGTTGTCGAATCGCCATGTGAGAAATATATATGCTTTTCTGACAACAAATTGAGCAAAAAGTTATTCAGATTTAGTGAAAGTCCCTGCGAATGAAGTTTCGCGCTTAAAACTTCTACAGAGACAGAGTCAAAAGCCCCCTTAATATCCAAGAACGCAGAAGCCATTTGCTCTTTTCGAGCAAATGCGAGTTGAATTTCAGTAGAAAGCAACGCTAGGCAATCGTTCGTCCCTTTGCCCCGGCGAAAGCCAAATTGAGTATCTGAAAGTAAACCGTTTGTTTCGACCCATTTGTCTAACCGTAAGAGGATCATTTTCTCCATTAATTTCCGGAGGCAAGAGAGCATCGCAATCGGCCTATATGAATTGTGATCAGAGGCAGGTTTCCCGGGTTTCCGAATAGCAATGACTTTTACCTCCCTCCAGTCATGCGGAACAATATTTAGCTCAAGAAACTTGTTGAACAAGTCCAACAAGCGTCTTTTTGCAGAGTCGGGTAGATTCTTCAACAGGTTGAATTTTATTCTATCTAACCCTGGAGCCTTATTGTTGCACGACAGGAGAGCCATTGAAAATTCCAACATCGAAAATGGAGGCTCTTCCGTAGTTACTATAAACGCGTCGCGAAAGGTTTTCTGTTCCGGTACAGAATCCGGACAGACCTTTTTGGCAAAATCGAGTATCCAGCGATCTGAATACTCCCCACTCTCATTCGAAACGTCACGGTTCCGCATGCGCCTGGTGGTATCCCAAAGAGTGCTCATCGCTGTTTCCCTCGACAACGCGTTTACGAACCGCCGCCAGTACCCGCGTTTTTTCGCCTTTACTAAGCTCTTCATCTGCCTGCCCAGTGCCTCGTACTTTCGTAGTAGGTTGACAGTGCCGTACTCCCGGTAGTCCTTATACGCCGCGGACCTTCGCGCGTACAGCTCAGAGCACTCTTTGTCCCACCATTTGTTGGGAGGGCGTTGTCTAATCGTTACCCCGGGTATCGGTTTCGTCTGAGCTTGCGTCGCGGCGTCGATTATCAAGCCAGCTAAGAACGCGTATTCTTCCTCCGGAGGAAGTTCCTCGTGAGTCTCGATAGATTCCGCTGTAATAGACTCATAACGCTTCCAATCAATATTACGTGTAAGGTCGTAGGAAATATTGATTGGGTTCGGGGGAGTTGAACCATTAGCAATTGATATAACGATTGGAAGATGATCACTACCGTGGGGATCGTTGATTACTTTCCACTGGCAATCTAACGCAAGTGATGTCGAGCAGAGGGATAGGTCAAGCACGCTTTCACGTGCTGGAGGATTAGGTACACGTGTCGCTTCCCCAGTATTCAAAAGTGTCATATTGAAGTCGTCGATCAAGTTACAAATTAAAGAAGATCGGTTGTCGTCGTACAGCGACCCCCATAGCGAACAGTGAGAGTTAAAATCTCTCAAAATCAAAAAAGGTGCGGGAAGCAATTCTGCTATATCAAGGAGTTGCTTCTGTTCAATCCGCGCGGATGGGGGAATATATAACGAAGCAAGGCAAAGGTCTTTTCCATTCATATTCGTTTGAATGGCAACAACTTCAATATTCGAGATCGAGGGGAGGTCGATTCTGAAAAAAGAATAGCACTTTTTGATCCCTAAAAGTACCCCTCCACCGTGTGAGTCTCGATCTCGACGAATAATGTTAAAATCGTGGAAATTAAGTTGGTCATTTGAATTGAGAAAAGTTTCACAAAGCGCGAACGCATCACAATTGTATGTGTTTATCAAATGTGAAAATAAATCAAATTTGGGGATGATACTTCTGCAGTTCCACTGTAACACAGTGACAAAATTCCTAACCTCTTTCGCCGTATTAGTCATCGAAAGATACGATAGCTGAAATGAGGGGCCAAGTTGCTGTGAGTTGCTTCAAAAAGGTTTTCACTGTTGGGAGAAGGGCAAGAAGAATGTTTTGAAGGGGATCTGGTATGTTGAATGTTTTAAATATCCAGTCCACAATATCAGAGAATTTTATGAACCCTGTTTCTTTTATGTCTTCTGATCGAGAAATGGGTGCACGAGGGGTTTCTGGTGCCCCAGGAAGCGGTGGGTACTCCTGGTTTGATTTGAAATTAAAACCGGGGGGTACTTGGTTCGGTTTTTCTTCACCGCTTCCTTTTTGTGTTGTCTTATTGGTCATTCCGCTAGGGGTTATCTTACGACCTTTACGAGAAAGATTAGGAGAGTTGAGCATTCTCCTCTTCCTAGATCCCTCTGGCAAGGCATAGGAACACCCTTCGACGGGATCGTCAGATGTACCCTCATCGGTTGGCAAAAAGGAAAAGATGTTTCCTGTCGAGGGTGGCTCAGCCCTCTTAAGCATTTCTGCAAAAGAGCGCTTTGATCGTTCCTTAAGGGAACGCTTAGTTTTTTCCTCGCGCTGTTTGTACGCGGGACATGCCGGAAGGTCATGCCGAGTTCCCTCGCAATAAAGACACTTTTCAGTATCCCCACTGCAAGCGTTCTCAGCATGATTGCCTCCGCACTTGCTACAGCGTGCCTTGTTGCAGCAGTAGGTGGCTGTGTGACCTAACTGCTTACAGTTTTGGCAATGCATGACCCGCGGTACGAACAGGCGTACAGGTAGACGAACCCTGTCCAAGCGGACGTAGTTCGGCAGCGCGGATCCGGCGAATGTTACTCGGAAGGAATCCGAAGGGAGGAATTTCTTCTTCCCTTCTTCGATGGATACTGAATGCAATTGCTTGCAATCCAGTATCTTTACACTTTGCATCAAGGGGTTTTTAAAACAGCCAACTCCATGACGCAAAATGTCATCGACAGTGAGATTCCCCTCGGTAACCACACCGTCGATTTCTACATCCTTGGCAGGGATGTACACGCGATACTCTCTCGTGAAGAGCTCGTAGCCAGCAATTTCGTTTGCTTGCTTCAAGCTACTCACGACAACTCGCAGTTTGTTCGGCCTCACCTTCGTAATCTTGGTTACGGCCGAAAAATGTTTTGCCAGGTCTTTGCCAATTTGAATAATATTCAATGGCTTCTTTATGGGCCGGAAAAAAACAACGTAGGGACCGCCAGCGGCATCTGGGTAAGCTTTTACCCGTACTTCCGGTACTCTTGGTACAGGACTTGGCAAAGGGGAGGGCACAGGGGAAGGTAGGGGTGAGCTGATGGGAGAAATTTCAATTTCTTCCCCGTTTGTTTCCACCTCCAGGAAAAGTTGCACCTGCATGTCGTCCATTTTGCGGGAGCGTTACGCTCTACCGCACACAAACGATAAATATTCGAATATGGGGGGGGGGGGGGTGTCAAGTAGTTGATGTTAAATTTTAAAAACAATTTTTCAATCTACAATGGATCAAATAAAAAAAAAGACAGTAATACTAATTCTAATAACAATAGTAATAATAATAATAATAATAATTATAGTAATAATATTAATAATAACAATAATAATATCAATAATAATATTAATAATAATATTATAACATAGTAATAATATTGATAATAATAGTAAAAATTCTAAAGGTAATACTTCACCGAACGTCTAAGTCACGACCTCACGGCTGATAGTAGAATTAATCGAGCGTCTCCGCAGAACAAACAATGACGATCCAGCTTCGTGTTGAGACGCAGTGGCCGTGTCCTACACGCGACCTTGTAGATGCCACTTGTAGTTGACTTCCACTCGCTCGATCGTATGATGGTCCGTGCTGCTAGCGGGGTAACAGCGGTGCGGGAGAATTATTCTTGCTGATATATCAGCTGCGTATCGAATCACTGGCGGGGTAGCCTGCCCCTACCAGTGTGCAGATGTTTCTGCCGATATATAACAGGCTATTGTTATCGCGCAGCACAAGAACTAATCGACAAAAAAACACCCGTACCATAACTTGTGTATTGTTATTTTGCGAACTCAAACGGAGATAAACAATTTGCGTCTAATCGAGACGAAAGCAAAACAACGAATGTGACACCACGAAGGTACTGCCTTGACGAATCCGTCCTCGAAGAAAGATTTGGAATAAACTGCCCAACAAAATTAATAAGTCCCAGAAAGCTGCGAACTTCTTCTTTGGACGATGGCTGACGGAAGTTCCTTATGGCTAGAATCTTCTCCTCAGACGGACTCACTCCGTTTGCACTTACCTCGAAACCAAGAATCTGCAGTTTTTCGACTCCGAAGATAAAGTGATGTTTTGTTTGTTGTTGTTCCCCTAATTGGTTGTTATGCGTTGAATAAAAACGGTGCTTATATCATATTTTAAGAAGACGAAAGACAAACATAATGAATGCACAAAATAGCTAACACGATTATTGACTGCTTAATGGAAGATTTGCAAATTTGAGAAAATCGCAAAAATTATATTAACCCTGTGGAAAGGCAAAAGTTGCATTTTCCCGAGCAAATTCGGTAAAAGTGATATGCGTTTTTACTTCCAATTTAAGGTTCAATCGTCGATAGAACATAACCTAGGGTAGATAAAATATTTTGGACATGCATATATTTTGGACAGGCTGGGTATATTATCAGCTTTTATTGCGTAATTAAAGCATATTATCTCCATACCAGTATTCTAAACCAATATCTGAACTGTCGTTTTCAAGGCTGTAAGATAATCTAGACAAAATGTTTCAAAATTACAGGAAAAAATCATAATTTAAAATTTGTTGACTCAAGACTTCGATTTTTCAGTCAAAATCAAGAGGAACGGAGGAAACCCGTATGTACTTCAAGAAGCTATAAATCTGAATAAAACTGAAACAGCGTCAAACTAGTTGACTTACCGTACTTCTATTAGGTTAACACACATTTTTGTTTACTTACTACTTTCAGAAAATCATTCAAAACTCTTAAATTTGAACCGTCCAAAATGTATTCAAAAAAATGAGAAGAAATATATTTTGGACATCATTTTGATCTGCGAAACAAAAAAAAATGTGCGACAAATTTCATATTGCCAGGCAAACGATTTGTTCATTTTGACAGCTCATTGTTTACCGTTTTTATCAGATTGAAGTTACCTTGATGTTATATAATCTCAAAAAGGATTACGCAAAGAAAAACTACTCAGATTTTTCAGCTCTGTTAGTATTTTGAACCCTTATATCACTCCCCTCACTACGCCGCTGCATGTTTTTTTGATTAGAAAATGAATCGTTCAATAGTTACCACGTAGACACTACATCAACTGGTGGTCAGTATACAAAAAAAAGCGTTTGGTAAATAAAAATAATTCAAACGACATTTACAGAGTTTATGTATATAAGGATGCACTCGTGCGCGGTAGATTACAGTTGAGGAGACGGGTGTGGTTGGTATTGGTCTTGAATGATTCAAATCTTGTCCATGTTGTATATCAGTGGTTCCCTACTTTCAAGGCTAAGAAACATTTCATTTAATGCGTTAAAATATAGAAAAAATATCAGATGTCCAAAATATATGCAAGAATATCTCAGGTGTCCAAAATATATTTTGGAAAATGTCCACAATATATTTTGCCTGTCCAAAATATATTTAAAATACCTTCCGAAAATTATGTTCTATTAGAAACATCTCCTGATAATATTGTGGGGTGTCATGCTCATTTGATTAATGATACTTTTTGTATTGTTTACATGCTTTCAGATACCATTTTTATGTTTATTTTATAGAGATATTTACAATTTCATCTGAATGACTCCTTAGCCTGTCCAAAATACACGATTTACCCTAGTTACCGTTTTTGACAATCGGGAATTTCTTGCAATCATGCGGGAAAAAGTCGGTAAAAATGCGGGAACTCGAAAAAGTAAAATGAGCGGCCACCCTGATTATGGGCTTCGTATCTTTATTTTGAGCTGCCAAAGGTTGATTTATTTCTTCATGTAGTGTCTTGTGTTGTGATGCGTGAGTATGATTAATTTGGAGTCAATTTTACCTCGTTGAGAATTTCACGAAGAGCAGATTCAGCATTAGACTGCGCTGAACTGTTTTCAATTGTAGCGAGTAGATTGTTTATTGACCCTGTCGTTGAATTTGTTGTTGCAGCTGCTGCTGCTGTCGCTGCTGACTTAGCCATCGCTTCAACAGCTGCTGAGGTGTCCGAATGTGTTTCAAAAAGTGTTGACATTTTGTTTTTTATTTCCGCGGCACTGGCTTTGTTGCTGCTCGCGGCGTTAGTGATGGTAATGTTGGAATGTAAAGCCAAATTAAACTACTCGGTTTTAATTCCAGGTTAAAAGGGTAATCTTTATTCAACATCATCTCGTCAGGTCATTCTCAGCGACCGTGTTGGTCTAGCGATTGTTACAGTAATTTTGTGTTTCTCTTTCTTAGACTTGTCTACCTACTATTGCTTGTAGCACACACACCTAAGCTGCCGCACACGTGTTGTACAGCTTTAAGCTTCCCACCTAAAGCTTTCTATGCAATGTTGCCTACATGCTGGCTATCAAGATACATTTAGTTCAATCTACATACTAAGCTTATAAAGTATACCCAACAAACAATTTTGTTGGATAACAGCTTATTAAACTTTAGTTCAACTGAAAACCGCCCAATAGCAGCTTAATAAGCTGTAAATCAACCAAATTGTTTGGCAGGTATTGCCTGGTGGAAGGCAAATTGCTAATTATTTACATTTCACATTCTAATTGCAGTGACTACAGTTAAATGTTATTCTCAACAGGTAAGTTTATTTTCATTAAGGCTTTTTTCAATATGCTCCAGCACGGCATCGTGAGTCGCGCTGAGATTTTTATAATTTGAAAGCAACTTATGGTTTGCTTTCAGCGTCTTTCCGATATTTTCTGAGATGTTTCTGATGATACGACTAGGGGAGCTGCGTAGCCGCAAGGTTACAGAATCCGCTTTGTCAAGCGGATGGTCGTGGGATCGAATCTTACTAGAATGAGGCCATCCGATGTCAAAAAGGAATTTAAGCATGGGTTTATTCTCAGGCTCCCCACCACTTACCTTTCCTTTACGCTGAAATCTACAATACCTCTGCGTAACGTCTTCTTAACAAAAATAAGTCCCTCTGTAACAGTTGAAGTATTTGCATGCACAAGGCCAAATGGCATCTAGGATAAAATCCGAGCTTAAAGTAATTCACAACGCAATGAACTCAACTCATTCAAACACCACAAGAAACTCACCCATAATCCGTGCAAATAGCCAACTGCAGTTCGCAGTTAGAATATCGATCCACTGTGGATTCGCCAAATGTGTACTCGACGGTAACGGATTCGTATGTCGGTAAAGAGGGTTCGCCAAATAGTTTTGGAAAATCGGCAGCTTGGCAACTGTCAGAGATAGAAGAGCTGTCAAAAAGTATCATTAAAGTGCGGAGCAGACGGAAGTTCTTTTGCTTTGTGGTGCCTGAACGTCGAGGTTGGTTGCAAAGCTGCAGCGCATCGTGTGCCAGAAAATTACTGCACGAACACAGCGGAAAACCCAAAGGATAAACTTTGCCCGTCAAACCATTCGAGAAGCGAACAAAAGGCCCTCAGAGGAGGGTTTTTGTTCCTGGCTCCGGTTTTGTCGGCATCCTGCGCTGTCGGTCTTGGGCACTACAATCGTCGCGAATGGTTTCTCCAGAGTTGAATACGAACCAGCACTGAACCGAGGACGATCCGTAGGCACACCAACATCTTCGACAGACATGCCAAAGGGCACGCAACTGGGAGCTGTCTTTTGCCGTAGCATCGTCACAGTGGCTCCGCAGAGGAAATCAGCATATGGCGGCCGGTTACTCATTGCGCTCGGCCATTGGAGATCGACTTCCCGCAGCAGTTTTTATTATTATTGAATTCACGTCATCATCCGTTGCGTCATCAAAATTCCGTTCAGGACTGAGCAACCGAGAGCAAGCGACGAGTCGCGCGAGCAAGTCCGACCAGTGGAACGCGAGACCGGAGTGGAGCGCAAAACCCCATCGATAAGGATAGCAAGCTCGAAGATGGCAAGCAGAATGAAAAGGGTGAGTGAGTGAATGTAAGATTAGTAGCGGTAGAATTTTAATCTCTAGAAAATGGGTTAGGGGAAATGAATAAAACAAGGCATTGTATCAGATTTGTTGATTCTTTCTTTTGGAAGTTTTGGGAAAACCATGACTCTTGATTCGCAAGCAAGAGAGTAATAATAATAACACCTCTTATCAATAAAATGGCCAGCAGGACGCACGACGTAACTTCTCCAGGGAATTATAATTGGTGACATTTGGTAGGAGGAACAAGGCTCGGTATAGGAGAACAGTAAGCGTGTAAAAGGAAGGGTAGCACGGATAAAAAATAATAATAAGCATGCCACTTCTCAATAGCGGTATTGCTTATAATAGAAGTGCGGGATACAGCAAACACCCGGGCATATCTCACTATAGATCAACGATTCTGGTCGCTGTAAGGAAGTCCATACAGTAAAAAAAGAGATAAGGCTCATAAGATTACGATACCTCCGATCTCCTATGAACAATAGGTTTATAAGACAATTGTGTCAAGATACATCGTGATGATTGCGGAGGGACAAAAAAAATTCGACTAGGGTATCGAACTACTTCGGCAGCTGTTTGCTTCGGCTGGTTTTGCATTAGACTGCTGTAACAATCTTACCAAAGCAGTCCGATACCCTACACGTTCCAGCGTGCGACACTCTACAAATTCTTTGCCCCGCTCCACAGTGGGGCGACTCCATACAAAGGCTGGCCAAGCAAAAAAACTGTCCATAAACGCGACAAAAACTTGGTATTTTCATAATTTTGAGGCGCTGAACACGAATTTGGCATCCATTTTTTGTTTGGGGCCGTCCATAAAGCACGAAATCCAATTTTTAATATTTTTTGGCACCTTTTTCCTTTTTTATAGAATTATATGATCTTTGACCACAAGTAGTGCCACCGGGCGTCCTCTCCATTGAAAAAAAAACGTTATTTATGGACGACACCTCGAACTACACAAATTTTGCCTAAATATATGTATTTTTTATAAATAAAATAAAACAACATAAGTAATACAAACTAATTACAAATTAAAATGATGACCATCATCATCATCATCTTCCGCTGTGATCGCTAATCTGTTGTTGAATTGTTTCCAGAAAATTTGAAGTTCATTACACTTATCAGCAGGAAAAATGTCTTTCGCCACAATTTTCATTTCTTCTAGTGATTTTCGATGTTTCATTGTTTCATATATATGTTATCTGCCTAATCCGGTTTCTATGGTTGAAAGAGGACATTTAAATACATGTATAACACCATGTATTGATAACTTACTAGACATTGAATTAGGTGGTGCCGCTGAAGTTGAAGGCTCCATAATAAAATTCAACGAATTTATGAATTTGAAAACCAAGACACTGGAATGACACAACGTTCTAAATGAATACGAAAAGATGCGAGGGGCGACTACTGTTTTTTGTTTTTTTTTTCTCATAAAGCAAAATGTGTGCTTTACTTTTGTATGCATACGAGTGACAGGCAAAAGCAATCTTCAAACGGGCTATTGTTAGCCGGAGTTTGATGGTATGAATTTGCTGTTAGTATTTGACACTTCAATCAGTTTAGCGAATTTCGATGATCATAAATTGAAAAGGGCTGAATGTTTTTAATATTGTTTTAAATTTGCAGAAAGTGATAAAGTTTGACATAATTAAAATTTCATAAAGATTTGTTTACTGTTTTCTTGTTTAACACTTATTTTATAACTTTTCATTGATAAATTTTGTGATTTTTGCCCAAATTTATATTTTATCCTGACGGATTGAGTACGATATCATAAATTTTCATTAATGGGGTATCATGGTTATGATTAAAATTAATCCTGGATGAAATTTCAACTTCAAAAATAAAAACTAAAAAAATCTGCTATCACTTTTTTCACTAAAGTGACAACTTGCGCAGTTTTGCGCAGCAGCGGACAGTATGCATTTGAAAGCTTACGTTTTTACCTAAATTTTGAATGTAGTCACAACCGTGGCAAACTGCGGCAACTAAACTTTTAAACTACTTTTCTACAAAAAATCACGTTTTTTTAATTTTTTTTAGTGTCAGGCCTACTATAACCAAATTTTACAATATCTAATGAAAAGGGTTTGTTTTGCACAATATTTACAACAACTTTTCCTTTGACGTCAAAAAAATCCAAGCTATCATTGAAGCTACAGAGCGTATCAAAGTAATGTACTTTTTTTCAAAAAAAAAAAAGACAAAAAACGTCAGTTTGCTAAGCTTTGAAAAGTCATGAAAAATTCAGATTTCATGATATTGCGCCCAAATTTTGGATTTAGACACTTGAATGTTATAGCAATAAAGGAAAAACATTATGAAACAGCTAACGAAAAAAAAAATTTTTTTGGCTGATGGCCAGCGATTCCCCACTGTGCGCTCTAGGCTGTCGGTGCACGAAGAAAACACGGATGGATGAAGAAAGCATTTTCGGTTTTCTAGTACATTTTCAAGCACTCCTCCTAGTCGAATAATTTTAGTCGAGTACTCCTACTCGCAAGCAGAAACACTTGTACAGTCGCTGAGTAGTGAAGGTTCAAACACAATGGATACGTTGCGACTGCGTTTGCGGCGATTTGACAGTTAGCCCATACATTTTCTGCCAAATCAACGTCAACGCAAACGTATCCATTGTGCTTGGGCCTTAAGACATAAGAGTTTTTGCGTGCCGATGCACGTTAGCTGCTGCTCCGGCGAGTGCATGAATAATAAAGAGTATAGTATATTATACAGACAAAATATAAAGCGTCGTTTGTCCATAGAAACATCTATGCCGTATTAGCCAAACCAAAAATGGTCGATTGAAATGGTTGCACTTTTTTTTATTCTCTTATTTTCCGTCGGTTTAGTTCCGCCACTGTTGTTGTGCCAATCATCGACGCCCGAGAGGAGTCGCCACCCAGGACCCTAACTTACGACCCGTTGATTAACGGACCGGTGTCAACGGCTTTACTTCCTCATGCGATGGAAGGCGTGATCCCAGAGATTTTCGCCTCAGAAAATCTCCCGGTGTCGGCTAGGATTGAATCTAGGCCATTTGGGTTGGTTGCGAGTGGATCACGTCACCCCACAACCATCGACACCTATGTCGGCGTTGGCGAGACGTTACCAACCATGCTAGGTCCCCACCTGGTTGCCCTTTTTTTATGGAATTGCTCAACAGTGTTTACAATTCTTAAATGAGTACCGAAAAGATATTACGGCAGGTATCCATAATCAATAATCCGTTACAAAAATTTCGTTGCTTCGCTTTCAAGAAATAAACTAAAATTACAAGCCAAGCTTATTTTTTTATTCTTTTGAAACTGTTTTCGAAATCCCATCTGAGTACATTGGCAGTTTTATTTATGTTCATTATCAATGAGATCGTTTAAAAATCATTCTAAAACACATTTGAAAGTTTTATTGAACATATACCGTTAAACACTACATTTTTGATATTCTAAAACTCAATATAATGGAAATAATTTCGGAATTACAATCGTTACTACAAAAAAAAATATACGAATTAGCTTGATGTTTTCATACAATAAGCACTACATTTTCATAATTAAATAAACTAATAAATTGTTTGTTTGTATTACCTTACCAAGGGGAAGTGAGAAATAAAGAGATTCACTTTAAACGCACAATATTAAATACACGCGACATACAGTCTTTACACGGATTCTTCGTTGAAAAGCCATTTAATATTATGTATTCAAGCCATTTTTTGATCATAAGTTCATTTTGTATAAAAAAAAATCAATTATAACACTGGTAAACACAGTTTTGCCCCAGACCTCAAACTAGAAAAAATGAAAGATTATAGCTTTTTAAGCATTTTTGTGAATTTTGGTGCCCCTTTTTCGAACTTAAAAGAGTTTTGTCGTAAGCAAACATAAAAGCGAAGGACCTCTTCGGTCTTTTAACGCACTTCTGTATGTGCTAGGGTCACTTAAATTCACAGGAGAAGTTAAAAAGCTATAATCTATAATTTAAGGGCAACTTGTTTGAGTTTTAGGACACCTTTTCTCTTCTCGTCGACCAGTGTAATCAATAAAAAAGCACACATTAAACGTGGAAGGCATCCAAATCTATCATTCCGAAGTCAAATGATTATTCTGTCTCCTGGGTATATGATAGATTGTAGGTTCCCGAATCTCAACAGAATCGTAAGTTTTCAATTATATTAGCATGGAAATAACTATGAAATAGTCAAAATTAGGATAAATAACGTATCTATCACGAAACATCAACTTCAACCTACAACCTTACAAATCTAAATAAGTAAAAAATAGTATCGACACTGCTTGCTGAACTTAAAATGGCTTTGTCTCAACTTACACAGTGGCAGGTTTAGTAAACGATGCTTTATTACTTATCAGTAAAACGGAGCAATCTGGTAAGCATCGTGGTTATACATGGAATTTGTTTCTGTTGGTGCATCATCGGGATATCAGGAGTGTTGGATTCAAAATCATATGCCACCCGTTGTGCCACGAAGGTCAAAAGGGTCAAGATGTCGTATTTTTTTCCATGTTGATTAAGTTCTTGGCATAGCGATTGCATAAACCAGGATCCTTTCTGCGTATTTCGCCATGAGTAAAATCCAGGGATAGTCGAATAGGCAATCAGGAAATCGGCATGTGCAGGTATTTTGTAACTCATCGAACCGGAGCTATCAGTTTCTGTGCGTTCAGCTAATGATATACCAGCGTCAAGTTGATCGCCTTGACAAGCCTGTATGAAGAAAATTTTTGGCTTACCCGCCAACGTTGGACATCTGTTCGCAGTAAAATATGACCAAATAATATCTAGCTTGTACTGGCAATCTTTAGCGTACAAATAACCCAGTTCACCGTGTGAGAGAATTGTCACACAAATGCAATCATGCTCCGAGTGATCCATCATTGCAACTGCAAGAAAAAATGTTTGTTAATATTTACTTTTCTCTACCAAATATAAGGTACCTTTTTCCACTTCTTTTTGCATGTCTCGAAGTTTGAGATCTTTATATACTCTTACATCAAAATCGAGATATTTCAATGTGGAAGCCAGATTCCCACAGTCAACATTTGTTCCGGTTCTTGACTTTAGTTGTGGTATTTCGAAGTGTTCATGATTAAAAAGCAATGCGAATCCTCGCTTAGGGTGATTCATATTATAATCTGAAGCATAACGATCAACTGGCATGCGAGCTTTAATGCGATTTCCGTAGTGGTCACTGCAAACAAATATAATAATAATAATTATCGATGCAAACAAGCTACAGGTAAATTGCAATCTAAGTATTTATAGCTTAATATCCTTAATATACATAATTGAGAACAAAAATCGTTAATTATTACAATGCTCTGCAACCGTGCACCCTCCCAACTGGTCTCGACGTACGATCCGTACGATGCTGGCCTAACAAGCCAGTCGTCGTAGGTTCGAGTCTCGGCTTGGGAAAGACTGTTAGTGTCATTAGGATCGTAGCACTAGCTTCGCAATTCTCGCTAAACATGTGATAAGGGCCCATGTGCCATATGTAAACAAGCCACAATTTCACGTTTTTCAATGAATACAAGCTTATTCTACTCGTACAAATAAGATTTTTTGATAAAGAGTGAATTATTTTATCAATAAATCTTATTGGTAAGAGCAGATTTCGCTTGTATTGATCAAAAAACGAGAAAATTTGGCTTGTTTACATATATCACATGGGCCCTTTTCACATGTTTGGCGAGAATTATCCTGTACATTTAACAGTTGACTGCGAAATCTGTGTATAATAAACGAAAGGTCGAGTTCCGCATCGGAATGTAGCACCAAGGCTTTTTTAGCAACCATAGTCGTTTCAATTCGGCTCTTCTGCATTGTTATATAAAAATCAACCATTTTTTGTTTATCCGTTGGAAAAACAAAACGTACATGCAGAAGCAACTTCTCGCTTCTTCCGTTTTCAATATGTACATGAAGGAAATTTGAAAACGAGTAGAATATTTAAAGATACTTACAGTCCATTTCCATGGCCTAAAGCATCAGCAACGTCCGTGAAGGCGCTCGTTTTGAACGATTCTTCTAATGTAATCGATTGTTTTTCAATCAAATCTGTTTCACTCATTCTACGTATATTTTTTTCACTTTAAAATATTTCACTTTAGATTATTGCTTGAATGCTACATACAACAGAATGAATCCGACTGTTTTCCTTATATCTAAAGGAAACTACAAAGCTTCGATGTACAGGTAAAAAACAAAAATTAAGAAACAAAAAGGATTTTTTTCTTTTTTCCAAGAACTTGATATTGTCCCCAGGTATAAATGACAACTATAGAAGGTATGTTATTCACGACGATGCATTAGTATTAGTGAGCGTTTTTCCAATTTTGTATTAGATTTAAAATGATGGTTATGCATTTTAAACTAAACTTATAAAACATACTTTCCTGAAAAGTTATAGAAATGATGTTGAAACATGTTTTATTTGTGAGAAATACATAAACATGCTGGGGTTTAATAAAATATGCTGTTTTTCATCAATTTGCTGGTAACCCTTTGGCACTTTTCGTTTTTTACTTGTACTCTAAAAGCACTTCTAAATAGAGCCGCTTATGTTTCATACAGTAACAAAAGTCATGAGCTATGACAATGACTAAGATTATGCTCCAACTATTCGAAATATAGCATTTCTATATATTTTATTTCGACATATTGTCGCTATTTTTCACACTAAACCTCAAATAATACCAATTTATAGTGTGTTTCAACTGGAGATTCACTCTCCAACCAAAAAAATCAAACATAAAACAATATAAAACGAGAAATTCCCAGAGATGTTCCGAATTCCATACAAAACGCGAAAATTTTCATAACGAGATTTGTTTTGTGCGTAGTTAGGCAAAAATGTAGCATACCTTCTAGAACTGTCATTTATACCTGGGATTGTCCAAAGGTCTACATGCAGATAAGTATATATACTTATATACAAGATTTCACTGCAGAGTAAGCGAGACCCATACCAGCAAATTATACACACTAAATTTTTGTTGCTGGAAACCAGCAAAATTTTGCTGATATTCAATTGAGACTTTTATACCAAATTGGACTACCTCGAAATACACGATTATCACAGTCGAATCTCGCACACGATTTCGCAGTGTGGGTGATAAGTATCGATACTAGCGATATCGAAACGCTTGACAGAAACATTTTATTATATAGACGAAAAAAATCTCTATCATGGCTGCTACCTCGGTAGGTTAATAAGAAATCACTCAAGCAATGGTCAGTGCTTGATACCAGAGCTGCCAGATGTTTTTGAAAAATGTCTGCATCTGCTTGAAAAACCGGCAAAATGTCCACGAAATCTAAAACAAAACTATCCGTGATCTCAAAAAAATTCGCTCGCGCAGGCAAAAGTCTGTGAAAATCTGCACACATTTTAAGAGAATCTGCGCAAATATAAGGAGACTCTGACAAAAATCTGCAGAAACCGTAGAAAAACTGCAAATATCTGCAAATCAATTAATATCTGCACACGGACTCCAAAAATCTGCGTTTTGCGGACAAATCTGCACATTTGGTATCCCTGCTTGATACCTACATATATTAAGAAAGTATACTTGAAACCGTGAGGTCTGCTATCGATACAATGACAATCGAGAAAGTATCGACACTCAGTATCACCCAATCAATCATGTAACACTTAGTTTTGTTGTAATATTCAACCTAATTTTCAACTAAAGCTGCCCAAAAATACATACTTAATGTTGCAAATGAAAAATAAAACAAACAATGAACCCAAAAAAAAACTGCCACTGCGCTACTGAGGATTCAAATTGATAGAGCGAAATAAGAAATTGGGCAATGAATGATTATCACAAAAGTCTAAATAGTCATGCAAGGGGCAATACATGCTGGAAAATCAGCTATGATATCAGCAAACCTTCTCGCTGAAACGATCAGCAAATCAAAACGTCAAATTTTTGACACCATTTTGCTGAAAATCAATTGTTTGAATAAATTGGGTTGTTTAGCGATTCACGGATTTCCGATTTTTATATATCATCTGAAAAAGTGTAATTTTCTGAGTAAAACGTGACGTTTTTAAAACTTTATATCATAACAATTCGATTTTTAAATGAAGAATAAAAATTTGCTATAAATCGCTACAATGACAGTTGGTATATGGATGAACTGTCATTGTAGCGATTTCGAGCAGATTTCGAGCAGTTTTAAATAGTGATTTAAAAGGCGAAGGACAACAATAGAAAAAAAATTTAAATCACATTTTTCTTAGAAAATTCAGATCTTTCAGATGATGTTAAAAACTGATATAGCTAAACAACCCAATTGCTGCCTGTTCAGCATTTGACACAAGCCTTTGGCATCCCTATACCGAGTAACAGTGAATGACAATGAACTCATGTCCTGGGCTCAATGTAAAAATAAACTAAATGATCGTTGGTTGGCGTTATGTTTCGTTTTTCGTATTTTTTCGACTTTGTGGGTTAGATGAGCCGAAGGACAAATGACTATGATAACTCCTTTTGAGCTTGAAGCAAAACTGACAATATTTGACGTACTCGAAAAAAAAAAACGAATCGAGCTGCACAATGCCACCCCTGGTGTGAGACGACCAACTAACTGCCTGTCTTTCAGTACCTGAATAGTGTCAGGACTCATCATTCCGCGCAAGAACAAGTGACATAAGATAATAAGGGTAAGATGACATTAGATGAAAAAATCAATTGTATCGTGTTTTCAAACCCATATAAAGAATTCCCGCTCAACTCATATTTCAGTAATCTGACAGTCCTTTGCTGAATTTTATCAACAAAGTACTGTCAAAATATGCGGCGACCGATATTGCTGAATGCTCGGCAACGCTTTGAATAATGCTGGAAATAAAGTAAAAGTCTGTCAAACATTGATGACATATTCATATTGCTGAAAATTCAGTAAATTCCCGTCAACAGAATGACATTTCACATTGCTGAAACGTTCAGTAATTTTTCATTGCTGAATGGATTACTAAAGTTTCAGCGCGGAAAAATTCAGTGAAAGTTTACTGAATTTCAACAAAAAAGTTTAGTGTGTTAGCTATAGATAACATATAGCGAATTTCTTCATTCCACCAGCTCACCTCGTTTTGACCTGGAAGCGTCAAGGGAATGGTATGGTAGCCTTCAAGCGTTACGAACATCTATTTCTGTACCGTTTATCCCAAAACTACTTTCTCTGCTGTCACAGTTTGCTTCACTTTGTTTTGGGACACAATTAATAAACTAAATATCACTTAGAATATCACATACCATGTAAAAACCTTGAGAAATTGCTCAAAACTGTCTGATATGCTATCAATAATTGCAGTCAACATTTAACCGGTTTGTCCGAATCGACATAAGATAAGGGTAAACGACCATTTTTCGGGTGCCAGTGCCAGTGATGTTGGTAACGCGTCAAATGTATGGTAGCTGACAGCGATGCCATCCCCGTGCTAACTGCTGTCAAAACCCTTCTTTAAGCCTGTATCAGACTAACCGTTGCAGCGGTCAACCGCTACCGTTCCGTTCTTTTTCGACCAATCAGAACACAGCGGTCGACCGTCGCTTGTTGTTGTTGCAAAAAATAGAATTATTTCTATTTTTGCCGCCAACCGTTCCCAACGGTTGGCGACTGTCCAAGTATGATGACAGTTCTAAAAGGTATGCTATTCACGTCGATGCATTAGTATTAGTGATCGTTATGAACTTTTTTCAATTTTGTATGAAATTTGAAATGATTTTGCATTTTAAACTAAACTTATAAAACATACTTTCCTGAAAAGTTATAAAAATGATGTTGAAACATGTTTTATTTGTGGGGAATACATAAACATGCTGCGGTTTAGGTAAAATATGCTGTTTTTCATCAATTTTCCGGTAACCTTTTTGCACTTTTCTTTTTTTTCTTGTACTCTAATAGCGCTTCTAAATAGAGTCGCTTATGTTTCATACAGTAACAAAAGTCATGAGCTATGACAATGACTAAGATTATGCTCCAACTATTAGAAATGAAGCATTTTTATATATTTTATTTCGACATATTGTCGCAGTTTTTCACACTAAATCTAAATTAATATCAATTTTTAGTGTGTTTCAACTGGAGATTCACTCTCCAACCAAAAAAATCAGATATAAAACAATATAAAACGAGAAATTTCCAAAAATGTTCTGAATTCCATACAAAACACGAAATTTTGTAGAACTGTCATCATACTTGGGGCGACCTAAGAGAAGAGTGGCCAAGTGGCTTCTTTCTCTTATTCTTTGCTATGAAACATATCCCCGGTTGAACATTATTTTCGTCTGCCTTACGCAAAATCCAGTGCAACCAGAAAAATTTATTTATTTGATATTTTTATTTAACAAAAAACACAACAATGAAAATTTGATTACACACAACATATAAACAAAACAACAAAACTTCGTCCATATTTATATCATCATACTACCACTGCCAAACTTTTTTTTTGTTTTGCTGACTTCTCCGGACTTTTTATAGAGAGCAGAATGAAAAATATTTGGCGAAACACTTAATTCCTGTTGCAAAATCAAGGGAAAAATTGCTTGTTTTCAAGAAAAGCTTGATTTCACGTTACCACGAACAACTAAATAAACAACATAATAATAAAAAAATACCTTCACTGCATTTTCGACTATTGCGTGAGATTTTAAAATTTGGAATATCTTTTTCAGATTTTTCGCATATTTTAAGCCACTGTCGATAAGGTTCTGCATTCTTGGGAAATCGATAAAATTTTACGACCAAACTCTTGGCACTTCATTCAAATTCTTTTTTGCTTTTTTTTTTGTCGCAACGAAAACAAAATTGTGTCCACAATATTTCACTTTTACTTACTCAATGATTGGGTCGAACACCAGCTGTTCAGCAACACGCCAAGCTGAACCCCTTTTGAATATTGTCACACACGCGTGCTGTCAAAATCAACCAATCACGTTTGGAGCAAAAAACCTGGAGCAAACCGAGGTATCATCTTGGCCACTCTTCTCTTAGAGCAAGCCCACCAGTGGCTAAATTGAAGTTTCTAAAGCTAGTTTGGCATAGGGATGGGAAATATCGACTAAAAAGGCTATCGATAATTATCGATAAATTCCCTAATGCCATCGATAACTATCGATAATTATCGATAGTTTGACAACTAGAACCTGATGAAGAAAAACAACAAAATGTTGCTCTTGTTGTGGACAGGAACAATATTTAAAAGTTTATTCGCACACATAATTCGCACTTAGGCGAAATCTTGTCGTTGTCCGTATAAGGTAGAGTGAGCGAAAATGAGTATCCCTCAATTTTCTAACAATTTTAAAGAGGATTTCATGTGAAAGCAAACAATCATCGAATTCTCTTTAGACAAAGTCTAGGCCAATATATTTTTTCAGTTCTGGCATCATTGTGGAGTATAAATGCCAATGCGAGGAAAATATCAATAACTATCGATAACGCGGAAAGCTCAACGATTCTATCGATAGCCGGCAACTATCGATACTATCGATAATTATCGATAGGTTTCCCATCCCTAGTTTGGCAACTCCCACCATAACGCGGCAACCGCACCGGGCGTTGCTATGTTGGTTTGGGAAATATCTCTCACCTCGAGTAGTAGCGAGTTATTAAATTTGGCAACGCGATAGCAACGTGCCGCATCGTTGCTATTTGATGAATAATGTCAAACTGTTGTTTGTTTTGATGTGCTCGATAGTAAACGTTCGTAACAATATTATGAAAATAATGAGTGTATCGAACATAATTGGTCGGCCCTGGAAGACGAAACGCTTTGCCTTGGTTAAACACGTCGTAGGACGCAAGTATCGGTGTGAACCAGTCTATTTTAATTTCGATTGAGCTGAAATTTTACACAGGGTGTTTTTTCGGGCGGGTAAACATTTATAGATTTTTTTAATTCGAGATGACCATTTTGGTTGGCACTCTAATCTACACGAAGCATAAAGCTCAAGTCCTCAAAAGATTGGTCAACCATGTCATTATTCCAATAAACCTGGAAGGTTTGAGTGAGTTGCTCGGGAGTATTACCGACTATTGCTGCTGACTCTCTTGAAGGCATGTTGGTCTCAGTTTCCCGTTGCGTCCGGTTGTTGAAGAAAAAACCATTTTTCGCATCTACAGCTGTTTTAATCTTCGAAAACAACGTAAGACGAATTCGAAAGTGGCGTCGGAAATGGTCATCGGTATAGACCGGTGTTGCCGAAAAAAAAATTGTTAAAACGCTGGATGGCAAACTTCCTCAGCCGCTATCAATATTTTACCGTTTTCCAGGCTGAGAGGCACCCTGAATCTTTCCAAAAATTCTTTTCATACTCGCGTAAAAAAATTTGTTTCGCGAATTCATTTTCTTCGTCACTAGAATCAACCAAATACTCGAGAACAATTCCGCGTTCTACTTTCAAATTTTATTTGGCTGCAAATTTGCAAATTAATGCGAATTGTAAGAATAGAGACAGCACAAAGTACAAAATACAAGTAATGACAGTTCGCCAATTTTATAATGTATAATAGTTATTGAAGGCAACGTTGCGAAACGTTCCACGGTCTAACGCAATTAATTAAACATCCAAGGATAAAAAATCCATGCACGTACAAACGAAGAATTTTTGGGAAATACGACACGAACAAACATTTTGCTAATGCTAGCTAGTGACGGTCTTTAGAAATTAGCAACTGCCGGCGTTAAAAAGGAATAGATGAATTGGTAATCCCCAATAGCAACGACCGGTGCGAACATCGGTTGCTATCCAAAATAGCAACGGCCAGCGTTGTGAAAATAGCAACTCAAATGGCAACTCACCGGTGCGCTTGCTCTTAGGGGGCGACTGCTGTCATTGTCCCAAGTATGATGACAGTTCTACAAGGTATGCTACATTTTTGTCTATCCACGCACACAAACAAATCTCGTTATGAAAAATTTCGCGTTTTGTATGGAATTCAAAACATTTTTGGAAATTTCTCGTTTTATGTTGTTTTATATCTGATTTTTTTGGTTGGAGAGTGAATCTCCAGTTGAAACACACTAGAAACTGATATTAATTTAGATTCAGTGTGACAAATTGCGACAATATGTCGAAATAAAATATATAAAAATGCTATATTTCTAATAGTTGGAGCATAATATTAGTCATTGTCATAGCTTATGACTTTTGTTACTGTATAAAACATAAGTGACTCTATTTAGAAGCGCTATTAGAGTACAAGAAAATAACGAAAAGTGCGAAAAGGTTACCGGCAAATTGATGAAAAACAGCATATTTTACCTAAACCGCAGCATGTTTATGTATTCCCCACAAATAAAACATGTTTCAACATCATTTTTATAACTTTTCAGGAAAGTATGTTTTATAAGTTTAGTTTAAAATGCAAAATCATTTCAAATTTCATACAAAATTGGAAAAAGTTCATAACGATCACTAATACTAATGCATCGACGTGAGTAGCATACCTTGTAGAACTGTCATCATACTTGGAGCACCGGCAACGCTGGTTGGCAATGTCAATTTTCGACCAACGCACACTGGCAAAAAAGAACCCAAATTTCCACTAATTAAAAGCCGTTGGACTGGATACTTTAAATATAGCATTTCTTATGTAAAATTGGTCAGAAAGTTGGTGGTAGTCCTCAGGAGTGGATTTTACGTGCGTATTTTTCAGAGTGTATCATTGGCGTTTGTGAGGCACAAGCTCTTCTAGCCCTAGTACAGGACGTGACAAGTGGCATAACTAGATGGCAACTTCTTCTTCTTTTCGTTCAAAATAGCCCTCATAAAACATTTCAATTTTCCGGCACGAGGCTTGCCAGTGTCGCCAAAATATTTAATAAAGGAAATTTCAATACCTACACGCTCATTATTTGTTTCTCTAAAGTGATAATAAAATCTAAATAAAATAAATTCAGAACAATCAAAATCATAGATTTATTTTTCATCGAAACATTATAAAAGTTATAAATCATTCACGTGTCTTTATATAATGTGGCAACCAACCGGTTCACAGTTGCCCGTGAACTGTGGCTCATGTTTTTGTACAGTACGCACACCAGAAAATCCGTCATCATCCGTCACCAAACGCTGCGAAGGATTTAAATTGTATCGATTGCATGTATTGGGCACTGTACATCGATACAAATGTTTCCATTCATTATCACGAATAAAAGCCCGACTTAAAACGTCATCGCAGGACACACAACAGGCGGTTGTTCATATTGAAGAGATGTTTTTTATGTTTTCAAATCCCCTGCAATAATGATGTTGGGCTGAAATTGTTGTGGAATATTGTTACATGTTGTTTGTAATGTAATTGATTAGGAAATTATTGATTTGATAAAAGATCAAATACTTACTGCTAGCAAACGAATAAAAAGCGACACCAATTGTTCTTCGGAAACAGATAATATCGCTGTTGAAAACTTTTGACATATACATATACTTGAGGGTGAGTAAACATCATGGATAATAACTCAAAACTGAGTAAACATGGTAATTATGAAAATTTGGGTAAATGTTACTCAATTATCCAGTACCCGATAACTCACTTTTTGACATTTTGCATAAGAATACCAAACTGAGTAGATCCTAATCAAATAAGAGTTAAAATAAAGCAGCGTGTAGGAATTTTCAAGTTCTGGGTTACAATTATAATTAGCTGCTTGATAATAGTTACTCAATGAATCTTGAATTGCTTTGAAGATATATTTTGGATTTATTTGAACTACCCAAGAAAAATTTTTTGGCTAAATAAGCGCTTTTATAACTAATCTTATTCAGCTGACGGCTGAACATAGGACGAATAATGTATTTCTAAGTGTTTAATCAGCTTTTAATCAGTCGGTTTTGGAGAACTAAATCAGCTACCTGTTACATTCGGCTTCCTAAATAGCCGAACAAGGGCTTAATTAGAAATAACTTAGCCATTTGAACAGCTTTTATACATGCTGATCGGTTCTGTAGAAGCGATTATTCATTCTTTGTACAGCTTGTAGAAAAATTCTTTTACAGTCAACAGTAGCTGGCTTATAAATAAGTGCTTTTTCAGCTTTCTAACAGCTATGATAAATGTGACATTTTTTGTTTAGGCGATTCGAACACATGTAAATCTTTTGTTTTTTTTTTTTGCACTTTTGTTTGTATTTTCATCGTTTTTTTTATATTATTAGTGAAAATTGCCTTTTTCGTATCCAATTACTTTACTGCCAGTCTCGAATCTCGAACTCATGCTCATGAGGTTGCCGGTAGAATGCGTTGCCGATTCGTCTATCTTGACATACATGCATACGTATCGATTTAACCCGTACATCTATTTCCAGTTTATTCCATAAACAATTTTACATTGGCTGTACATATGCTGAATTGTAGCTGAACAAGCGCTACAATTTAGCGCCCTGTTTAATTTCATTTATAGTACATACAGCTGGCCGTGTTGCAAAAGTTTGCAAAGTTTGTTTCTGTTTGCGACGTGGATTAACTACGATTGATTCTAGAAATTTTGCCCATTTTCTCCGTTGCCATGTAAATTTTTCGCAATATAAAGTTCTAGGGTGTTTGTGGTCGTTGTCGCATTAAGGTATTCATCCGAAACAATGTGCCGGTTGATCAATGAAATTGAATTGAAATCTTATTGTGGATAATACATATACTATAGAGGATGAACGTGACATAGCATCGTTCGAAATTTTGTCAAAGCACACGTTAAAATCAACGTTAGTTGCCGATTTGTTTTTTTTTTCTTCGACAGGCAAGATTTAATGAACAAGCAATATCAAACAAATTAATTATATTCAATTTTCGACTTGAAAATACTCTAGATATAAATAATTTCTCTTCTGAATATATTTGGCAACACTGACAAACGGCTTGATGGGCTTGACGAAAAATAAAAATGTTTCATTAGAAGAATGAAAATTCCCTGATAAGCCAACTATCGCGTCTTCTCAGTTGTTCTTTTGTAGGTTTGAAAGTGATTTTAAAACAGTGAAGAATGAAAAAAAACTGCGGAACCGTGTCAGGTCAGTTCTCTATAATCATTTCTGTTTAATAATACTAACAACTATATACATTCACATCATAATTTATTTACAGAGAACTTTTTCAGCGTACTGCAAACCATTGAGGCAGGTAAACCAGTTCTTTCGGTTGTACCTCAGAGATGGGTGCAGGGAAAGTATTTATTCTGGCCAGATCGCAATGCTGAAAAATTAAACAAAGACCCGTCATCCCGTCCGGCTTCCAGCTGGAATAAAATAGTATGCTCAGTAAAGGAGCGACGCATAAATAACTTTTTTGAAGCGGAAGAGGCAGCAGCAAATTTATCCGGTGCTACAACAGATGTTTCCGATGCTGGCCCTCCAATCCCGAAAAAACCTCGTTTGAAACGCACACATCAATTCAATCATCAAACGAATCCTATAAAAAGTGACATGGACTTCAATCAATGTCTTGCGAAATCTTTCGGTAAGAAGCTTTGAAATTTAGATAGGTATATTATATTCTAGATAAGTTTTTTGCTTGCAGATGGTTCGAACGTCACAGGATCATTACCCGTTTCTGTAATATTAGAAACTCCGGTAGAAACGGAATCTGCATCTGCACATATAAATTTACTAGAGGAAGCAAGAGAGGTATCCTTTCCAATCGTTTGTATTGATGAAAACCTGCCGGCAAATTATGACCTCATGTCATTCAACCTAGCTCAGGTATAGTAATAGCTATATTTTCACACATTATTTATTCAAACAACCATTTTTAGAATGCCGACAATTGCATAGATCTTGCGAAGCGAGAAATTTTGGACAAATTGGATAAAATTAAGGAGGAAGTTCGGGAATCGATAGTAGATGCCGTTAGAAGTATGTTCGTAAAAACAGTAGCTACTTTGAAAAGCGACCTGGAAATTAAATTGGCATTCATGCGACAGGTTACAATGACAGGAACTCTTGTTCATAACTTTCAATTCGAGCCAGTCAAATCAATTTCGGATTTAGAAAATTTGGAACAAAATTTGGAAAATTCAGAGTATATGGAGAAGTTTGTAAGTATAACTGAACTACTAAGCTACTAGATATTTTGGTGGTAAATCACAAATAGCTAATTTGTGTTCAAATATAAGCTCTCATAAAACTCAAAAACACTAATCATGAAATATAGAATAAAAGGCTCTACATTTTTGTTTAAAAAAAAATATTTTATATATGTCAATTATCTCGTCTTTTTCAGTATAACTATATGAAATCTGTAATTGGACCGCAAGGTGATCCTTGCAACGGGCTCAATGTATGCTACGATTTAATTGACAACATCTTCGAACGGAAATTTATGGTTTGTGCTCTTGGGCGGGTACGAGCCGAAGCGAGCAACCAAAATATGCTATCAAAGAATTTATAAACAGTCTCAGCGCTTTTTTTACTATAGTTAAAAGCGTAAACAATAATTTTTCCATCAAAATGATGGAAAGTTTTTTCAAATCCATCACTAAAAACGCGAAAAAACGAAGCGAAGCGAAGGGATTGCGGATGTCAACCGCTCATCGTCGAACAAAGAAGCCGAAAGCTGGTCCCACTAATTTCTCAATAGGTAAATATTAAAATGCTTTACTTTCTATAGAACCAAGGGTAATATTTCTATGTATTTATTATCACAGATGAAATCGCTATCTTAAATAACCAATCTTCTGAAGAAAATGGAACAGAAACGAGTAGTCTGAAAGAGAATGATGAGAATGACGAGAATGGCGTAAGTGACGAAAAGGAACGAGGCTCGAGGAAAATATATTGTTTAATATATATTGTAGATTTAGTTATGCGTAAGTTTATCTGCTATCATAATTTGTAGTCATTAGCTTCATGGTTGATTTCAAACCCATATTTAAATAATTAACTGTACTTAAATTAATTCTTATTTAGTTTTACCATATTGAATATATTTCTTTTTACTATGTTTAGTACAATTTTCTGCTTTTTATACGTACGTGAGAAATCAAACGTAAAGAATCAAACAATTAATCTTTAAAAAACAGTCTTGCTTTCTATGCTACATAGTTACTGTATAGTGTGCTGAAGTGGTATAAAAACATATCTAGTTTTTTTGTATTTGATTGCAATTAATTTGCATTTTATATCACTAGGACAATATACTTTTTCTTTTCCATGGCATGTTATATCAGTTATATATATATATATATATATATATATATATATATATATATATATATATATATATATATATATATATATATATATATATATATATATATATATATATATATATATATATATATATATATATATATATATATATATATATATATATTTAAAACTGAGGAACGAATAGGAATTTTGAAAAAATCTTCCTTTTGCTTAAGGTGGCAACCGGCAATTTTCAAATCCTTATGCGAAGTCATTGTCGCAGAAGACGTTCTTACTATTTCATTTTCATAGGTTAAAAACCATGAATCTTTAAACGCAGTACTTAAAGTAAATCCCTTCAATTTACATTTCACAAAGTCGCCTTTTTTATCAAGATGCACTTGCACTTCAACTTGATTTTTAGATTTTTTTCTGGTTTAGTTGGAAAGAATTTTTTTCAGCAAATAGAAGCAGGAAATGAAAATAAACGCGTTCATCTAAAATATCTTTAAGAATCACTACTCCTACATAATTTAAAAAAATTCGAAGCTCAACTCCTTTCCTAAAAGCAATACAATCTATGCCTCGCATAGATCGATGTATTTCTAACGGTAGTTTCATACTTGTCAATGCAGCTGATAGTTTTTCTATCTCGCGGCCACAAAGTTTTGCAGTGAAACCGAGGCTTCCATCACGCCAACCGATGAGACAGCGTTTCATAACACCTAGTTCTAACAGGTGAAGCGGATCAGCTATAACGATATCTTTGATTATGTCGAAACCAGGTAGTTTTAAAATCGGTGAATCTTCTTTGTGGTGTTTTCCATATATCTTTCGTCTAAATTCAGTGTCTGTCCTTAAGGCGCAATGAATGTTTGGAAAAACTACCGTTCGTGATATATATGAATATTCACCCTCTGTTGTACATTTTAAACATCCGTGAATTCCGTTGAAATTTACAACACCTAATGAAAAATCGAGAAAATCGCTGTATTTATATTCATTTTTTTTATTATTTAAATTTAGTGTAAAATATGTAAAGAAAGTGTAAATGGGTGCTAACAGGTAATTCAGTGCTATAACGTTGGATTTTTTTGTGTAGGTTTTTGTTTTTGCAAAATAAAAAGTCACAGATAGTGTCTTGAAATAAAATTTTTAAAATAATTGTAATTTACAGTCAGGTGTTCAATGTCAATAAATGTATACCTTTTAAAAATGCACGTGCCGGAGAATCACATATGAAGCATCTTATATTGATTTTTATTTTACAGCCATTGATAGTTTGTCCATTTTGCAGAAGAGGTATCATTTCGTTTACGAATGGAGACAGATATTCGGTTACATCTAGTGGTTTTGTCTGACCGCAAAATATTCCAATCACCATTGGTTTTACATGCTCCATTCCATGAATATTGGCCAGGATTGGCCAGAACTGAGCCCTCGAACTTTTATGAAGAGGCACTCCATCGATGTTTATGTTTAACTGGATCGATATGTCGCTTGATAAATCTTTAAACGTACACCGTAAACAATTTCCGAGCCCTTGATGCCAATATTTTCCGCCAGATATACTTGAGCAACGTGAACCAGTATTTTTTGGGGAACCAAGTAAAGTTCTCGGGTCAATGGGAAGGTTCACATCGTCGTAGTGGTCACGCAACAAAAGTAAAAGTTTTCCAAGAGCCTTGTGTCTTATGTTGTATTGAAGCGCCCATTCCTTCAAGTTGTCTGAGAACTTTTCCATTGGTTTGTTGTTCAAATTTTCTAAAATTGCACTCAAGTGCTCATCATCATGGAACTGTGGCTCCGACCAGCTGTGAAATGAAGACCCGTCTTCTTCGAAAGATGTAGAGCTTTTTTCGTCCAGGTTCGTCGAGGAAAACTGGCAATCATTAGCCTCCGGAATAGAACACGGGTTTTCTAATTCTAAAAAGTGCACAGAATCCCATTTCAAAGTTCATGTGGTTTTAGAAAAGCTTTAAATTTTCAACAACAACAAAAAAAATTCAATCTTACCTGCAGCCGTTTCGCTTGATGACAAATCTTCTTCACTAGCCGCTAGCATTTTTTTTCAACTTATCTTCCCATTTTTCGCGATTCTTTTTCAATCTTCTATGGAACGTACCACTTTTTTTATACTTTTTAAAAGTTTGTTTGTTGAACATTTTTGCAATGTCACCAACTTTCAATCACCGGATTAAACAATTGACAGATTAACTTTTAAGCAGAATACAGAATATTAAAAGAAGCGCTTATTCAGCCGATTTGTTCAGTATTTAATCGATGCTGTATAATAGTCAAATTTTTAAGTTGAAAAAAAGCTTAACAAGCCAACAATTCAGTGATGACATGAGGTTTATCTACAAGTTTATTTAAACCTGAGATGATTGCTTATTCAGCTAACATATCAACCTGAATGTTGTGGCAATCAGTTCCACCTGTAATCAGACTTTATTCAGCTATTCTGAAATTTTTAGCTATTTTATTCAGCCCAAATGTTTGTTGGGTAGTCATAAGTCTTGCTTTCCTTGAATTAAATCTGCAATCGTTCATCATAAGTAGTTTAAAAAACATGATAAATATTTCTAATGTTAATTTTCACAGATCCGGTGTGTGAAAATGTTTCGAAAAGTTGTTGAACGAAACACAATTCATCCACTTGGTAAGCAGAAACAGTGTGAACCTAAAATAAGGCAATCCACGGGTGACGTTTTTTGGCTTGTACGTTTGTTATTGTTGCTGTTTTTCAAGCTGTAAAATCAAAACACGGCCAAAACCGAAATCTTTTAATGTCGGCAATAATATCAAGTGATTTTATATTGTTGTATTTAGGATTGGCACTCGCGATACTAGAGCTTCCGATCGGATAACATTTGTTTTTCACGCTTCTGGATCCGGATTGCATCCAAGTTGAGACCGATCGAACATACATAAAGCTGTCATAAGTTGAAAACAGACTGAAATCAGCTGATCGCAACTGTCTCGTGGATTGCCTTATACCTTAGATTATTGAAACATAGATATCCAACTCAACCAACAATACGGGCAACAAAAATGTGGCGCCCCTCCGAGTATGATGGCGGTTGGGTGAACTACATTTAATGAGCACACACAGAAAAATATTAAGGTAATTGCTATCTATTTAGGCTTGGTCAGATTTGTGCGGTGTTTTTAACAGACTAATCTATATGGTCTAGATAATAACAATAATTTATTACAACAGGACTATAATAAATGTCAATGTATGAGATGACCATGATATGAATTATTTATTCTGAAGATAGTATGACTAATCGTTCATAGTCATTTCAACAATATGTTTTAAAGCATAACCAAAGATGACTAGTACACAATACGTTACTCTTGCAGTATGCAGCGGACACGAGTTTCGTTGCGCGTGAACGAAAATTGAACTAATTTGTATACTGTTAATTTGGTGATGACAAGGTGGTGAAAGGTGAAGCATGTTTTTCAATATCATTGTATGGTCCTGTCATCTAATTTTCAATATCCTTATACGGTATTGCTACCTTGTTTTCGTTTTCATCTAGCGGATTGAGCATGATAAATTGATTTTGCTAATAATCACAGTTTTAAGGTCATCAGATGGCACCGTTATAAAGGTGTTGCGAGCAAAATGTATGAAGTCAGGTATTTTGCTCTAGTCATCATTAGCATAACTCATTTGTTGTTTGTACCAATTTTAATAATCGATTGAGAACCACTATACAGCTTTAATCCCTTTGCGGAACTGATTGGGTTAATAATTCTGCCTCAGCCGTCAAATAATGCTGTAGAATGTTCTCCTATTCGGTTTGTAGCTTCCGTTGCAGATTATTGTTTGTGATCTCATTCATTATCAATTTCATTATTCCTTGCTTGAATGTTTAAATCGATTTATTAATATTTGCAAAGAACTGAGAAAATCAAATTGTCATCAAAAAATAATTTCGGAATACAACCAATACATAGTTCAGTATCTGCAGCATAAAATTTTCGTTATTGTTGGACATTCAAAGGTTTGTTTATCATCATTTTAAGCGTTATAAACTATAAAAATTAATTTTTTTGCAGAAAAAATTAATCAACGAAGCAAAACAAGCAAAAATTAAAAAGAGTGAAGCTCTCGTTGATAGACTATCCGCTTTCCACGTAATAGAACGATGTATGAGCGGACCAGCAAACCGTACTCGTTTGACTGTAGCCCGTTTAGCCATTTCTATAACCGATCCACGGCAAACAATAACATCGGAATGCTACACAAGAATTCAAATTCAGTTACAACAAAAATCAAATCAACAAATCAAATTTGGAAATTTTCACTCATCCTTTTAAGTTCTATTTAAAAACGATGCAATAAATATTTTGGTGAATACCGCTAAACGCTATTTTTAACTAAGGTTTTACATTACTGCGTTGAAAATCGTTGTTATATACGTCTCCTAATATCCTCAAAATTCACTTACAACGAGTAGCAAAGCATAGCATAACTTATTTCGTCAATATTCACGAACGTCAAGTACAACATAAACAATGTTAAAATAATTTAAGTGAATGTGAAGCTCTTTTTTCTTTTTGTCACCTCCGAAAATTCGATGAGAGTATCTATGATATTTTTACATTTTGTGACTCATGCTAATTTGTAAAATTACGCGAGGTTTCTTTGCAGTTTTGTTGTAATAAATTGAAATTACAAATCATCTAGATTATATTGTAAAGTCGAGTGAAAACCGCCGTACAAATCTGATTGAAAGTAACATGATATTTTTCTGGGTGTGAGAATCTGGTCAAGCTCACCACTGAAATGATAAGAAGTACCATAATATTTTTCCGAGTGGATATGATTTAGTTCACCCAACGGCCTACAGATGGCAAGTTTATAGTGTTGCCTTGAGATTATATGCAGCGATATCTATGTCTCTTTAGTCTATGGTTGAATGTAACGGTCCAAGTATGATGACAGTTCTACAAGGTATGCTACATTTTTGTCTATCCACGCACACAAACAAATCTCGTTATGAAAAATTTCGCGTTTTGTATGGAATTCAGAACATTTTTGGAAATTTCTCGTTTTATGTTGTTTTATATCTGATTTTTTTGGTTGGAGAGTGAATCTCCAGTTGAAACACACTAGAAATTGATATTAATTTAGATTTAGTGTGAAAAATTGCGACAATATGTCGAAATAATATATATAAAAATGCTATATTTCTAATAGTTGGAGCATAATTTTAGTCATTGTCATAGTTCATGACTTTTGTTGCTGTATGAAACATAAGCGACTCTATTTAGAAGCGCTATTAGAGTACAAGAAAATAACGAAAAGTGCAAAAAGGTTACCGGCAAATTGATGAAAAACAGCATATTTTACCTAAACCGCAGCATGTTTATGTATTCCCCACAAATAAAACATGTTTCAACATCATTTCTATAACTTCTCAGGAATGTATGTTTTATAAGTTTAGTTTAAAATGCAAAATCATTTCAAATTTCATACAAAATTGGAAAAAGTTCATAACGATCACTAATACTGATGCATCGACGTGAATAGCATACCTTGTAGAACTGTCATCATACTTGGTGTAACGGTTACCAGCTGTCACGTCTTGTCTTAGCTAAAATATTGAAAGTTTTCGCAGCACGGCCAACCATACCGACTAATAATAAAACTTAACAGTGCGCTGAATAAAATCGACCAATCAGAGAGGTCTTTCACTCTGAAAGAACTTTGGGTGATTTTTGGTTTCTCTTGTCACATCCTGTCCTAGTTCTAGCCATAAAAAACTTAAAACACAATAACAACAACAACATTTTTTTGTGATAATTCCAGTTTAAAACAATATTTACGATCATTCACTATGTACCGAAACGAACCAAACATGAGTGAGTTCAATGCTTACCGCCCAGCTTTGTGTTTCTAATAACTACCTTTTCTTCTTGATATTTCATACAGACTACTATGGCACTTCCCAGATTAAAGACTTCGGCCGTTTTTTAGAAGATTATGATGTAAATCTGCATCATTTGGGCTTTGAATCTGATTCAGTGAAATGCAAAATTCCAACTATGTATCTAAGCCTAGATGCTACACAAGAGAAAATTGATTGCGTCCATCTAATAGATACTGATAATAAAATCCTGAATAAAATCTTGTACACATTCTGTACATTGTGTCAGGAATGTGGTTCATTAAAGGATGAATTCACGAATCTTACGGAGCAGTTTCTTTGTTTCGACGAATCACTAAACGACAATCCCGATCAGCTGCGTGAAAACAGCACAGTAACTGCTGATCAATCATCACTTTTAGTTATTGGTGATAAAATTGAGCTTCTAACACAAATCAAATGCTACTTTGAGCGAATAACGGAAGTATCTCTTTTAATACTACTGCAACTGGGTGGTATTTTTGATCCCGCCAATAAATTTGGTCATTTTAATCACCTGAATTGTGAACTACATGTAAGTGATATGTTTGTTTGTAGAAGTAATTGCAATCCTAATTTTGTTTTAATACACAGGTTATGTTTGAATGCTTGGAAGAGCTAATTTATTTGCCTGTATTATTTGATGTGATTGTGGGGAACTCCGTTTTCAAAACATATTGGAAATTTTACGTTAAGCAAATAAATGCTCTGAAACTCAATCAAAAAACAATATCTGAGGTTGAACAAAGTAATCACGTTTATGATTTAAGCAAAGCAGTAGATGCAATTGACACATGGTGCGGTGGATATGCCTACAAGGTTGTACAAAAGTTCAGATAAACGACAATTTGAAAAACTGTTATCTACAACTCCTATAACATTTACAGCATATTCTGGAAGCCGTGTTTGTTTCCAAGCAAAAACTTTCGCTAGAATCAGCATCGATAATGGCGGAGCATTTTTTACGTTACATTAGACAACGTATAACCGAAACAAATTCATACAGTACCGTTTTGCCACGCAACGAAGAGGCTAAGACTATCGTTAAGTTGAACGCAATGGTGAACATGTACCATTACATATTCGTTAGCATTGACAGTAAGGTTCTGAAGAATCTGCTGGACATAAATGAAAAGGTAATGTGTGTCTTTTTCAAATATCTTTATTTTATCTGCATATTGATCGTTTACAGTTTTGTGATATTCCCCTGAATGGAAAAGTCTTGTGGGCTCCGGACGATTTCTTTCGGAAGTATGGTCATAAATCAATTCGTGATTGTGACCGAAACGATTATCAAAAAGCAAGAATTGCTCGTCTTACGAATAGAAAGAAGAGTTTGGCCAAAGATCTACTATTTTATTGTATTCAGATAACTAGTTGGCTAGTTAGAATTACAGCTGCGTTCAAAACTACAAAATACGACACAACATTGGATACGCTGCGACGGAAGTGCGAATTAATTTTAGAAGGTGTACAGTATGCACAAGAAATTAGTTTCATTGTGCAATCGCTAACATTACTGCACTTGTATTTACATGAATCTTTTAGCAAAGAAACATTTCAAACTATTGGGAAAATGCTGGAATATTTGCAGTGTATTTATAACTTTTTCAGTTGTCATCAAAAAACAATTTCAGAATACAACCAATACATAGTCCAGTACCTGCAGCATAAAATTTTCGTTATTGTTGGGCATTCAAAGGTTTGTTTATCATCATTTTAAGCGTTATAAACTATAAAAATTATTTTTTTTGCAGAAAAAATTAATCAACGAAGCAAAAAATAAAAAGAGTGAAGCTCTCGTTGATAGACTATCCGCTTTCCACGTAATAGAACGATGTATGAGCGGACCAGCAAACCGTACTCGTTTGACTGTAGCCCGTTTAGCCATTTCTATAACCGATCCACGGCAAACAATAACATGGGAATGCTACACAAGAATTCAAATTCAGTTACAACAACTAGAAACTTTATCCAATCTTCAAAGTAAAGTCAGTCAACTGTGCAATATCCAGTTTATGCATTGGCATCAGTCATTTTTCGCATTTTATGTGGCAAATTATTATCAACAAAGCTCTGTACCAGAAAATGTTAAATTTATTTTGCAAAATGCTTCATTGTGCTGTGACAGTATAGCGAAAATTTCATCTGATGGACAAATCGTGCATTATTTAGCCAAGGACCATCGGAAAATCGTGAAAGAATTGCTAATGGATCAAATCAGCAATCACATTGAAACGTATATTCGCCTTGATTATTATGGGAAAACTTATCAGATTGAAGCTTTCAATCCTTTTACGGATACCACAATGGTATTAAATAATATTCACTCATTACTTCGAATGGAACCCGCTTTGGTCGGAGGTGAATACTTATGCGTAACGGAGCACGTTAGACGTTACCTCAGTAATACATACTATACACTCGCTTCAATTTCTCAGCACGATTGGAAAATATATAAAGAAATGCGCTGCCAAGCAGAGAGTTATGAGCTTGAAACCGTAGAAGATCAACTACCCAAACAGACTCTTGAACAAGGACTAGATATATTAGAAATTATGCTCAACATTGAGCAATTCGTCAGTCACTACGTGTACAATTTAAATTTTCAAATCTTTATTGAACAAACCAGTAATAACAGCTTTTTGAATACTGTTAACATAAGCCACATAGCCAATTCACTCCGAAGGCATGGAAATGGCATTATAAATACGACGGTGAGTTTTCACGATAATAATCAATCAAGAATGCATTTTTTCTGATAACAATAACATTTACTATTCAAGTTCGTTCTACAGTTTCCTTTATTGCCGCCTTTAGCACAACAGTCCTATGCCGAAAACTGTTCAGTCGAGAAAAACGCGATTGAAAAGTTTCCTATATAATGATCATTTCGCAAAAGTATTATTGCTCTCATTACATTTTTCTCACAATTGCACACACCTCATAAGGATTTATTTGGAGATGTATTTTGCATGACCTCATAAGGGTTTATTTGGAGATGTATTTTGCATGTCCTGGATTCAAATATAGTGAGTATTACGCTGTTGCAGCGTTTCTCTCGAAATCGTATTTTTCAACCGGTGATACGTTTTTCTCAGCATATACTGAACCGATTATCTAACTTGTTACATAGCCGTTTTCGAAAATTCAAAAAATTGCCAAATGGCGGCCACTTTCGTAAAAAACCTGAATTAATCCACCTAGCGGTCAGACTCAGCCTTTTTCATTCAAACTTATTATTTGTAAAAATAGATTTACATTAATGCTTAAATCCAATAGAGGTAAATTCACTCTTTGGGCTCTAAAATATTGATGTAATTGATGTAATTAATGTAATGATTGTTGTAATTGAAGTATATAATATGAAATTTGACGTAATGTTGGTGCTTAAGAAATAGCGAAATAAAAGAAATGACTCTTAATTTCGAACAATTTAATCACGAGCGATACCGGGAACGTTCAAATAGTACGATACCACATTTAAATCATGTTAAAGCCATATACAGGTCGGACTCGATTATATACAGTCTCCGAAAAATTTTCACTGTATATAATCGAATCCTGTATATAATCGAATCAGAAAAAAAATTTTTTTTTGTTTATTTTTCATAAATATTTTGTCGTTTTTGAATAAATAAGTAAGATTTTTGTGACTAACCCCCTTAAAGTCGCAAAAAACCTTTCTTACAAAAATATATGTATATATATTCGAATCAGAAAATTTTTTTTTGTTTATTTTGCATACATCTTTTGTTGTTTTTAAATAAATAAGTAGAATTTTTTTGACTAACCCCCTTAAAGTCGTAAAAAACCTTTCTTACAAAAATATATGTATATATAATCGAATCAGAAAAAAAAATTTTTTTTTGTTTATATTGCATACATCTTTTGTTGTTTTTAAATAAATAAGTAGAATTTTTTGACTAACCCCCTTAAAGTCGCAAAAAACCTTTCTCACAAAAGTTGATGTATGTATAGATTTCGTAGTTACTTTATGTTATTGCAGTTGCAGTCAGCCATGGCAAGAACACTACACCGTGCTGCATGGGTGCCACTTTTGCATAGAAACACTACACGGCGTGTACGGTCGTTCTTACACATCACGCAGTGCAAGTTGCAATACACGCCGTGTAGTGTTTTAAATATTTTCTCCGTAGCAGTGCGTGTTTTAAACATGTCTGATTGCAGTCAAACCTTAAGAAAAATTTTGATCAGTGTGTATTGTGTTTGTTTACTTTTTTAGCTTTGATATTGTTGTGCTGCGTTATCAAGCAATTCAGAAGTAGATTAGCTAAAAAAACATTGCCTTTAATTTATTTAAATTTTTGCTCACCAGTATTGATTTCAACTTCATAAAAATAAGTATTTGAAAAGAGTCAATCTCTATCACCTCAACCTTAACATTGAAATAATAATATTAGGGTCCATTCAAATTTAACGTGACATAAATATTGGACTTCCGGAAAACCCTCACCACTTTGTCTAGCATGTTTCCAATACTCAGCACACCAAGCATAAAAAATTTCCTCAGCCCTGCTTGCGTTATGTAACATTTGAACGGACTTTTATGAATCAATAAGGAAGCGCTTATTTATAACGTAACGCAAGAATAATTATTGTTGATCTCCTTTCCCCCTTTGCCGTGCTTTTTGTTTAAATTTTCCGTATGGGTTGCAACACTCTTTCCCGTTTACTGAGCGTTACATAATTTGTAAACGTTCCCTCGCGATATTTCTGTTTTAGATCAGCTTTACTTTACTTGAAACATTATGGCTCAAAAACCAACGTTTTGGGTGAAAAAATGTTGCGTTACGTCATATTTAGGGTGGTTTACCGGTAAAACAAAAACCGGTAAAACCGATATTTTTTTCAATACCGAAATACCGGTTTTTAAGAGGCGAAAAAACCGGTATTTTCGGTATTTTTCTTAAAATTCAAAAAAACTTGTCACAATATTGATAAATCATTGTAAAGCTAATGAATGCTAACTACTTAGGTAGGCTTTATAAATCACATAATCAATACATTTAGACAGAAGCAACATTGAAAATTAATTTGTTATTACCTATTCATCAATTTTATGTTTCTTTTTTGTTTTTTCTGCTTTGGATTAGACGATGAGTTTGTGTGTATTGATAATATTTCAAAAAACTTCATATCAATCAAGCAGAACTTTTATTTTCTAATAGAGCAGCTAATCTCTTTACACACTCATACATACAGAAACAACTCGTGGGTTTTGAACCTACCAGCTCAACTACGAATTCTGAAAATCATAGTTTGGGGCAGTAATTACAATCATGTCCGCGAAAAAACGCAAGTCATTATTCATTTTGTGCTATTTATAAGTAAAACTAAAAAAATAATAAACAAATATAAAGTTGGACTAAGAATTAATTTTTTGTTCGGCGTCTCCGTATGCCACAGGTAACACCAAGTTAAGGACAAATTGCTCCTGATACCAATTGTTCATAGGATAAAATAATCAATCAATAAAGAATTTCATCCTAAAAATTACTGCTGCTTTTTTTGAAAAAGTGAAATTTAAATAGCTGCAGCATGGTCAAAGCTTCGTCGCCCAAACCGCAACGGATTTTATTAGCAATAATTCTAGCTGAAAAACTCAGGTTCAACTGGTTCAATTGAATTTGGACGAACTGCCTGAAGAGCATCGAACACAATAGAGAAGTATCTATCTTCGATTCCTTTGGATTCGTAATATTTCAAATTCAAATATTGTTTCTCTAAGAATTTGAAAGTTAATTAATAATTTAAAACTAAGAAAAACTGCATGTATGTTGTTTATATGAGTTTAGAACTTATGTTCTTCGTAATCATATCACTAGATCCATTCATTGAAGTTTTTCAAACACTGTTAAATTTATCCAGTGGTGTATGTGGATCGTATACCACAAGAGATCAAAACAATGGTCGCAGTGGCCAAAATCTTAAAAAGAATTCAGATAAATGCAAAAACATAATTTTACAGCGATACGTCCATAGATGCAACCTGGGACGCTAGGTAATAAATAAATTTCAAATCCAAATTTATGTATATATATTCAATTGTTTTTCGGTTTTATTTTTAAATAGTACAAAGAGAATGACGTGCGTTTATTCCGCGAACATGATTGTCATTATTTCTCCAAACTATGATTTCCAGAATTTTGTAGTTGAACAAGTAGGTTCAAAGATCACGAGTCGCCCCTGGTTGGTATTAATCCGAAAAAAATAAAAATACCGGTTTTTTACCGGTTTTACCGGTTTTTATTTTTAAAATTACCGAAATACCGGTTTTTCGAAAAGTCGGTAATACCGACCACCCCAGTCATATTGGACTGAAGGGAACGTCCACTAATTACGTACCGTAAATAAAAACTATTTTCGACCCCCTCTTTCCTCTAGGTAACGCTCTTCGTATAGATCTTCAAAATTTTTAGTATTGATTGCGACGTTTCGTCAGATCTCTACCTCCCCCAAGCGTTACGTATTTTTGGACGATCCCTATACAACATTGCTGCTTTAGGTAAGTTATATTTAAAATTGAAAAAAAAAAATTATGATTCGATTATATACAATTTTGTATATAATCGAATCATATATAATCGAATCAATATATAATCGAGTCTGTATATAATCGAGTCCGATCTGTATATATATATATATATATATATATATATATATATATATATATATATATATATATATATATATATATATATATATATATATATATATATATATATATATATATATATATATATATAATGATTGAATATCATATATTGATATGATTGAAGCTATTTAGAGGTGTGACTGAGGACCGTCCAGAGGCGGCACTGGGCACTAGAGGGTTAATTTGAATTCAACTATGTTCATAGCTTTTGAGATATAAGAGCGATTTGTACATTCTAACGCAGCGCCAAAACTAAAAGTTTAATTACAATGAAATTCAACAGCAACCTAAGCGGCAGATGAACTTTTCATTTGACACCAAGATAGAAAGAATCGTTCAGACCATCTCTGAGAAAAGTGAGTGTGAAAAAAAGGTGCACATAGACACGTAAACACTAACACACAAACATATACACCTATACATGCATACATGCAGAAAATGCTGGATTCGTCGAACTGAGTTGAGTAGTATATGACATTCAGCCATTTGGATCGCTTTTCTACCTTTTAATTAGCCAGTGATCGTTAGCAGAAAGTCAATATGTTTACTTTCATTATGTGATTTTACATTTTTATTAACAACGGACAAAGTTACAATCCGATTACAATGAAACTCAATAGCAACTTATGGGGCAACTAGACTTTTCATTTGACACTAATTTTGTGAAAATCGGTTCAGCCATCTCTGAGAAAAATGAGTGAGTGATAACTTTTCTTTACATAACTTTTGAACCATATGTTCAATTATAACGAACTTTAAAAGTTAGGGGTTTTGAAGACAGCCCGATCATTTGAAACCAGTTTTATTGAAATCGGTTATGTGGTTTCTGAGATATTGATGTTTCGTGATTTTTACATTTTGATACATAACCTCTAAACTAAAAATCCGATTTCAATGGAATTCAATAGCAACCTATGGCGCAACTAGACCTTTCATTTGCAACTTATTTTATGAAAATCGGTCCAGCCATCTCTGAGAAAAGTGAGTGAGAGAAAAAAGTTGCACATACACACACACACACACACACGCACACACACACACACACACACACACACACACACACACACACACACACACATACAGACATACATACATACATACAGAAAATGCTCAGTCCGTCGAAAGGGGTCGAGTGGTATATGACATTCGGCCATTGGGACCACTTTTATACCTTTGGTTTTTCCAGTGATTGCTATACCTTTCTAAGAGAAAAGCAAAACAATTTTTTTTCATCAACAATAACTATTTAAAAATTTATAAAACAGTGAAAATTCCATGTATCGAAAAACGGCTATGTAACAAGTTAGATAATCGATTTTTACATATTAATAAAAAAAATGTCAGCCAAATCGGTGCAATAGATGCTGAGAAAAACGTACCACCAGTTGAAAAAACATGGTTTCTTGAAAACCGCTGTCAACCAAAGTTGCTGATTATCACAATCATTCATGATTCATCATCGTCGCTGCTCACTAGTGACTTGGTACTAGAGCTGCAGCCTATCGCATCATCAAGTGCGAATAACAGTGCTTAATGAACTGTTTGGGTGTATTCTATTGTTTACTTCTTCTCCTGCTATTGTATCTCACTGAGTTACCACATTCGGCCACCCGAAAAAAAGTTACTCACCATCAATTCGACTTACAGCTGAAGCGAACGAATCTAACGAAGCGACGGAAAAGACCAATGCCGTTTACAAAGGAAAAAAACACCGTTGGTTTTGGTAAGAATAGATTCGTACAAGACCCAAACAAACGTCGCCGCCTAGGGTGGGCAAGCGAATTCTCTGTTTATCGAATAGGGTGTTCGATATATTTGAAAAGGGATGTATTCTTGACAGAATAAATTTTGCGGAATATAGTTTAAGGAATTAGTTTAGATGTTCGCACGTATTGTTCGAGACGTTTGAAAAGAAAAAAAAGGACATTCTTTCAATGTATGTTTTTATTTTTATGTTTCTTGAAGTCAACTGATTATAGGTTTCTGAAATTTAAATGAAATTCAACAAAACTGAAAGCATCGATAAGGCACCTATATTTTATTGCCCCTGTGGCAGCAGCCTTTTCCTCCGCAACATCCTTCATCTTTGTTTTTAACGCGCGGCAGTTCATCATTGCTAGACTCTTTTTATTTTTAAAAACTACAACTACGCAGCACTGTTGGCTGAAGAAAGCTAATCGCTTCGGTTCACCCAAAAAAAAGACCTGAAGAATATGACTGATGCAAATCGTACGAATGGTGCGAACGATGCAAATGAAGTGAATGATGCGAATCATCTGAATATTCTGAGTGATGAGATTACCACGGAAAAAAAACCTCTGTCTTCCCTATTGATCTAATCGGGTCCGAAGCGAAGATGGTGCGAAGAGAAAAAAAAACGTTCGTTTCATTTATGAGTGCATGCTTTGTTGCCACTGAACTGAGTACTTCTGGTTGCAGACAACGTATTTGAGTGTAATGAAGTGATAAACAGTAACACTGCTGTCAACAGTGTAATATTCACCTAAATATAGTCCAATACATTTTTCGACCTTCCAGCGAAGATTTTGCCCATCGAACAACAAAATTTTCACACACCAGTCCTACGTTCGATGGTAGTAGTTCACATATTTTCCGTTGAAATGCAGTTTCTTTTGGCAATTTTTTTATGTGTTTGAAAATTTATGCTCTTGAGTAATTAAAGATTTATAAAAGTGAATTGAAGATAATTCCGACGAGGATTTCATTGGCTTTGATCCCCGTCAACACCTTGGTAATTCGAAGATACTACACTCGAGCAGTAGTAAAAAACTGATTTCGAACCTTGGCTCGACGGGAGTTTTTCGGTTATGAATGAACCCCGGAACCGGATGTGGGAATGAGATCCGGGACTACGAATATCCCAGGTTCAGACCAGAACCGGAAAAGTTGTTTTTGATTACAGAAAGACTTTTGGAAAAGCCTTCCAGAATGGTATTATTCGCCGAAATATTTTCTAGAAAGCTACAAAATCGATTGTAATTTCTCCGATTAACTTTTATATTTTTTTCGTATTTTATGGTTGATGCATTGTCATAATTTTACGCAATAGCGTTAAATCAATTCAATGGATACTTTACAAGAAGAGCAATTTCATATTAAATTTCATTTAAAGTAATTACGAGGAAGGGTTATATCACAGCCGTGGGGCAAGACAAAAATTAAATCAGAACCACAGTTAAAAAAAATGTGTGTGGTTTTGAGTAACTGTCGTAATTCTAACAGCATGTCTTAATTTGGTTGTTTAGGTATTCACGGATTTCTGGTTTCTGTATATCAGCTGAAAGTGTATTTTTTTTTTTTAATTTTATATCATTGTCTTTTAATTTTTTATTGAAGAATAAAAGGGCGAACTGTTATTGTAACGATTTTGAGCAGATTTCGAACTTTTTTAAAATCGGAATTTAAAAATCGGAGGGTAACGATAGAAAATTTTTGAAAATCACGATTTGCTTAGAAAAAAAGCAAAGCCTTGGTGCTACATTCCGATTCGGAACTTGACCTTCTGTTTACTATACACAGACTTCGCAGCCAACCGTTAAGTGTACATGACAATTGCGGGGCTAGCGCTACGAGATCCTACTGACACTAACAGTCTCTACCGAGTCAGGACTCGAACCTACGTCGACTGGCTTGTTAGGCCACCATCGTACCTCGAGACCAGCTGGGGAGGAATAAAATTGCTTAGAAAATGCAGTTCTTAAAGAGGATATAAAAAACTGATACAGACGAACAACCCAATTGTGAATCCAATGAATTTATTATAAATTTGGAAACACAGAGTACAAGCTATCTTGCTTTTCGGCCTAAAAAACACAGTTATATATTTTGTCAAAGTCCGTTGAGCTTATTGCCGACATGTTGAGCAGAAGTACGAATGAAATAGCTTGTCACCGAGTCATATCGCGCCTCCTGTTTTACAGGTCTTATTTCGCAAAATGCACTCGGAAAAGCGGGTCTTCTTCACAAAAATTTGTAAATTTCCAGATCGATAATATTATTCGTGTTCATACGTCAAAAGTGTAATATAAACCATCTTTCAAATGTTTGTGATAACCATTATTACCACTGAGCATTAAGCAGTTTTCGAATCATAGATGACCTTCCGTTCTGTGGTTATATGCTAATGAAAACCTAGGACTGTTATGCTTATAATTAATTTGAATTAATTTAATTTATTAATTTACCTAGTAGCGTAAAGGGAAATCTTTTTAAATTTGCTACCTGCGCGTTACTTAATCTTCCACAACAATAAACTTAACTAACAATATTCTTAACTAGTAACATAAATTTCAGTTCCAATATTCGAGACAGCACCGTTTAAAAACTGTTTCAGAAGTTGAGCGTTAAACAGCAGGAGGTATCGAGTTATAAATAATCACACCTTTAACAAACAGTGAATTGGAATAGCAAGTCGAGTTATTAGGAGGAATTATCAATGTCTGCACGCGACGCCCTTGGGATGGCAACGGCTTTTCGAAGAGTATCGATGGGGATTGCTTGCTTATCAGTTTGCGCAAGAACACGCATGAGCGATGCGCGTAAAAATTAACCAGCGGACAGACGATCAGATTTTTCTGCAACTGACTTACATGGGCGTAACGGTTCAATCCATAAACGAAGCGTACACAAGAATTCAGCGTGACTCGTAGTTTATCCATGGAGCCTGCTCTTGAAATGCTGCTCATGAAATGAGGTAACATCAACGCTTTGAATAGTTTCAGGCGTGTGGCGGTGGGAGTAGGCTTGTGTAGATTAAACCGCATTGCTGGTTTATTAGCTTGTCCCAATTCAGGCGGAGATTTTTCGCACTCTCCGTCCACTCAATATCTTGCCCATCCATAGTAACAGGGGGAAAAGGATCTTGGTTTATATAAGATTAGTGGGGAAATTGAGTTCAATTTAACTAATTAATTAGCTTTTAATCATCGAACACGTTTTAAGTTTTATTCAACTGTAAAAGCAATTCATACAGAGTATTATAACGAATTTCTTTATTCAACTGCGTCAGGGCAAATCTGCCGAGCAGTAAAAAAACGGCATCGCCATTTACGATGCAAGTAAATAAGAGATGCCAGATAATTGTTTACGAACTGAGCACGAGCGGTGGTGGGTTGAAGCTGACAAATTTTACAGTGCGCTTCGGGCAGCACGCCAGGTCAAAACTGGGTCAAAGTCGAGCGAATAAAGAAGGGTTTTGACAGTAGTTAGTGCGCTTCCAGGTCAAAACGAGGTGAGCTGGTGGAATAAAGAAATTCGCTATTAGTTATTCTCTTCTGCTCTTGTCACTAGCAGAGTTGCCAGAAAGTTTAGAACGGATAACGTAAATGATTATAGTAAGCATATCAATGATGACGTCAACACTCCTCCTTAATCTTTGCCTGACGTTCTATGCAAATTTCCGGCAAGTAATCCCATTTGCCTCGCTAGTTTTTGAGATCACGTACAACCATTTCCTTCGTTTCTATGTGTTTAGATCGTTTACCGATTCGCTCCGATCGCACGAAACCGATGTACGATTGATTATTCTCATGTATTATTGTTGGCCCCTTTTGTTTGAATCCCAAATCAGCAAGTGTTTTGCAGTACGTTCTGCTGTTGCTCTTCTAGGCTACTGCAGTACCGCCTACCGTGAATATGAATCCAGATGTTGACTTGCGAGTTGTATGATCCCCAGACCAATCTGCATCGGAGTACCCAAATAGTGGATAAGATCCGCTGTAATGCAGTTTCCAATCTATAGTTCCACGTAGATATCTTACGACACGTTTTGCGGTCGTCCAATCGCGGTCGTTGTGAATCTTTCCGAGCAATGATAGAGGTAGCAACTGCTGTATCAGGTCTCGGGTTCACGGAAACGTACAGCAGGGCTCCCACCAAAATTCTGTAGTCCACGTTATCCGGTAGCGGTGGACTTTCAGAATCACTACATGCGTAGGCTTCATCCATAGATGTGCGAGAAGATTTCGCTTCACCTAGACCAAAACGTTCAGCAATGCGTTGAATATACCCCGAGAGACACACACTGTACTTCCCATTGATTCGTTCAATCTGTAGCCCTAGGAAATACTTAAGATCTCCTAATCCGGTAGTTTCGGAATACTTTTGGAGCTCTTCGTGGACTCGTTCTATTTCCTCTTCATCTTTGCATCCGATAACAACGTCATCTACGTATAACACTATGTACACGTGCTTACCATCGATACATCTAACGTGCAGACATGGGTCTGCTGATCTTGCAGTAAACCCTAAATGGTTCAACACTTCGTTCATCCGCTGATTCCAGCATCGAGCAGATTGATAAAGATCATATAGGCTTTTCAAAAGTCGACAAACTTTTCCTTTGCTGCCGGCCCAGTGAATCCCGGTGGCAGCCTCATGTACACCTCTTCTGTCAGATAGCCGTTGAGGTAAGCTGTCTTTATATCTACGTGTTTGAGAATCACCTTCTAGTGACTTGCTGCCGCTAGAAGCATTCGAAATTTGGCCTGCGGCACAACAGGCGCATACACGTCTTTGAATTCAACACCTGGTTGATGAGAGCACTCTTGTGCTTTGTATTTGACGGGTTTACCGCTGGGGCTGAGCTTAATTTTGTAAGCCCAGCGACTACCAACTGTTTTCTTACCCTCGGAAGCTTGACGAACCCCCACGTTTTCAGCTCATGGTGTGATGCCAGTTCCTCATCCATAGCCAATATCCATTGATCCCTTTGCGTACACGTTATGGCATCTTTATATGATTTCGTCTCATTCTCCTCCTGAATACGCACCGCGTAAAAATACTCACCTTGATTGAAGGTACACGGTTTACGACTGGGTATTTGTATACGAGCTTGAAATGAAGGCCCCTAATGCATTAATGCATGGGTTGGCCGTAATCAGCCATTACAATATTTCAATCGGCCAGCTTTTAGAAGAGGCTCAGGAAGTAACGAACATGAATTGGGAAAGGTACATGAATTACGAATATGGCAAGTAATTTTCAAAACTTCAATTCAACAGATATCGAGAATACAATAGTCGTAAAACTATTGGACAAACTGACTGCTTGCTTTATCAGACCCCGTAGTAACATCTATTCGCGGATGGCCAAAAATCACGAGAAGCTATTACTTGATGATGTTATGATGCTGCTAGTAGACGAATATGTCGAAACCAAAAACTGCATGGTGGTCGACAATAATAATTAACAGTTACTATTGAATACAATACTATTAAAAATAATAAATAGCACCCAACAAAATACAATTAGAGGTAACAATGATCCTGTTTATAACTTTCGTTCGGTTTATGGTAACTTTACTTTACTACAGTTATCAACTTAGTGTTAGAATAGCACTTTCATTATTTTTGATTGGGAACCTTCGAGGTGAACCACAAACAAGCATATGCAATTAAATGTTCTGAAATGCTTAAACCACGCTCGATGGGATGGTTACCATATATACGAACTAATTATGTGGTATCTTAGTTTGCAATGTTAGTATTTTACCTAGTTAAATCATTAAAGAGGGTAAAAACGAGGTATTTTGTTATGAGCATAACTCATCAGCAGAGAGTCGTGGACTAGCGAAACCACCAGCGTTTGAAAGCTCTAATGTTGTACTTTCATATAATGACTACCAAATATGCATCTAACTGCCCCTAAGAGAGATACAGAGATTTGAAATATGGCAAAAAATTGAAAAATAGTCTATAACTCATAGTTTTTTAAACAATAGTATCTTCCAGACATTAGTGTATATTGATGCTACTAACAACTTTGTAGAACATAGTGGAGGCCTAGAAAATAGCAAAAAATATGTTTCATTGAAAAATGTGTTTTGACAGGTCTTTTTGCTTTTCTCCTAGAAAGGTATAGCAATCACTTGCAAAACCGAAAGTATAAAAGTGCTGCAAAGGGCCAAATGGCATATATCACTCGACTCAGCTCGACGAGCTGAGCATTTTCTGTATGTGTGTGTGTGCGTGTGTGTGTGTATGTGTGTGTGTGTGTGTGTGTGTGTGTGTGCGTGTGTGTGTATGTGCAGATTTTTATTCTCACTCACTTTTCTCAGATATGGCTGAACCGATTTTCATGAAATTAATTGCAAATGAAAAGTCTTGTTGCCCCATAAGACCCTATTAAATTTCATTGTAATCGGATTCTTAGTCTAGAGGTTATGTATCAAAATGTAAAAATCATAAAATATCATTACACAACCGATTTGAACAAAATTGGTTTTAAATGAACGGGCTACCTAAAAAACCCTAAACTTTTGAATTTTATGAAGATTGATCATGTGGTTCAGAAGTTATGGAAAGAAACGTGTTCTGAAGACTATTTAATCTCACTCATGTTTCTCAGAGATGGCTGGACCGATTTGCACAAAATTAGTGTCAAATGGAAGGTCTAGTTGCCCCAAAGACCCTATTGATTTGTTTTGCAATCGGACCATTACTCTTCCTGATATGTTAAAAAATGTGGAATCCAGCTATGAAAAGGAACATATTCCGAAGACTACATGGACTCACTCACTTTTCTCAGAAATGGCTGACCCGATTTGCACAAAATTAGTGTCAATTGAAAGGTCTAGCTGCCTCATAACACCCTATTTATTTTACTTTAATCGAACTGTTACTTCGTCTATTGTACCGAAATGTGAAAATCACGAAACTTCATCATCGACTTGAACTGTCCTACAGTACGGTCGCATTTTACCAACAGCTCGAGGCTAAGTCTTAGACTACCGAGAGATATTAAAATTTTGTTTTTCGCTTTCAACAGGCAATCTTTTTAAAAGACTACCTGTTGAAAGGCAAAGTAATAAATTTGTTTTTAAAGTTTACGATTTAATTTGGTTTGAGATATTTCTACTTAAATTCTATAGTGAAGTGAAAGTGTTGTGAAGTTGTCCAGTTATGCCTGGAAAAAATAAAAAAGCTCGCTTTGATGCGGCATCAAGGAAACGTGAGGCATCTCCTCCACATGACACTGAAATTTCGACTAACAGGTATGATATTCTTTCTTCTGTTGGGGATCTAGGATTCCAAACTTCTCATACTGAGCATAAAGCCGTTATGAAGAAGGTTAAAGTTCCACCTATTGTGGTATATGTAGCAAACTTTAAAGCATTTCGATCAGAACTTTCATCATTTCTATCGAATGTGAAAGTTAATTTTCAAATTGGTCGCCAAGGCGAAATTCGTATTTTGGCCGAATCTTTTGATGGCCATAAACATTTTTTACAGTATTTGACTGAAAAGATGTATAAATTTTTACTTTGTTGAAAGGTCTCTCAAATGATCAAAGTATTAATGAAATCAAAGATTGTTTGTCAGAATCACTTGGTTTTGCCCCCAACCAAGTAATTTTGATGAAACGAAAGGCAAATGCCAAAATTTTTCAAAATGGAATACACCAGGAAAATTACTTAGTACATTTTGATCGTACCAAAGTACTTAATTTAAAATGTTTGGAAAAAGCACGTGTTTTATTCAACGTGCGAATAAAGTGGGAGAATTTCAAGAGACATGGAGGAATCCATAATCTTACGCAATGTCGGAATTGTCAAGCCTATGGTCATGGAACTCGAAACTGCCATATGGCTGCAAAATGTATGATTTGTGGTGACACTAGTCACACGAAAGATATCTGCCCCGTGAAAGAGATCACTAATAGTTTCAAATGTGTAAATTGTGGGGGAAATCACAAATCTAACTTCTTTAATTGTCCTGTAAGGTCAAAAATTATTGCTTCTAGACAACGTAGGAATTCTAAACAACCTGTTGTCAATGTGGGTAATCAAAAGACTTTCAGTACTGTTCAGGCATCACCAGCACTTTCATTAACAGGTGTGTCTGTAGGTAATAATTTAAATTCAGATAACAAATTTCAGAAAAATAATCCTGTTCAGGTAACACCAGACTGTTCATATGCCAGTGTCCTTTCAGGTAATATTTCAAATTCAAACAGTAACAAACCATTCGTGTTTGGTGCTGAAAAGTCAGCCAGTATTGATTTAGGTAATCCAACTCCCGAAAAGATTGAATACCTACAACAATCCATAAAGCAGCTAATGTCTGTTTTGTTGAACTGTAACTCGATGTACGAGGCTGTTCAAGAAGGTATAAAATTTACAACTAATATTGTTATGAAATTGAAATTTAGCAATGATTTTAAATAATGCTGTAAATTTTCTGAATTGGAATGCTCGCTCTTTAAAAGCGAAAGAGGATGAATTTTTCAATTTTTTAACAGTCCACGATGTGCATATTGCAGTTGTGACTGAAACGCTTTTAAAGCCAAATATTAAACTAAAAAAGAACCCAAATTATATGGTTCATAGGTTTGATAGAATTGATGTTGCCGGTGGTGGAGTTGCAATAGTTATCCACCGTCGAATAAAACATCATGTTTTACCCCATCTTGAAACCAAAGTTATCGAGAGTTTGGGAATTGAAATTGAAACAAGTATTGGCATTTTATTTATAGCCGCAGTGTATTTGCCTTTTCAATGCACTGGTGAGCGAAAAAATTATTTCAAGGGAGATTTGCAAAAACTCACAAGAAATAAATCTAAATTTTTAATCATCGGTGATTTTAATGCGAAACATCGATCTTGGAATAATGCTCAAAGCAATTCCAATGGAAAAATATTGTTTAATGATTGCTTTGCTGGATTTTATTCAGTTTTATTTCCAAATGGTCCTACATGTTATTCTTCTATTAGGAATCCATCTACAATTGATTTGGTACTAACAAATCAAAGCCATTCATGCAGTGACTTATTAACTCATGCTGACTTTGATTCTGATCATCTTTCCATAACATTTTCTATTTCCCATGAAACTATTTTAAATCCCACTAGATCTGTGTTAAATTATCACAAGACTAATTGGGATAGATATCGTTCTACGATCGAGGAAAATTTAAATGATGATATTATTTTACAAAATAGTGCTGACATTGACAGAGCATTAGAAAATTTTAGCAGCTTAATACTCAATGCCCGGAATTTATCAGTTCCTAAGGCAAAAGTGAAATTCAATGCACCAATTATTGACAGTGAACTTCAACTTCTTATACGTTTGAAGAACATACGGAGACGTCAATACCAAAGATCTCGTGATCCTGCTTTGAACATTAGTTTTCAAGAATTACAAAAGGAAATTTAACATAGATTCACTCTCTTGCGAAATGAGAATTTCATGAGAGAAGTTGAACAACTAAAACCTTATTCAAAACCTTTCTGGAAGCTTTCGAAGGTTCTTAAGAAATCCTCGAAACCCATTCAAGTCCTTAAAGATGGTGATTGCATTTTTCTAACGAATGAACAAAAATCTCAAAAACTTGCTCAGCAGTTTGAGAGTGTTCATAACTCCAATTTGAACGTAGTAAGTCCTATTGAAAATGAAGTAAACCAAAAGTATGTTCAGATCACCACCCAAGAATTTCTTTCCGAAGAGGTATTGGAGACAAACTTGAATGAGGTGCGAACCATTCTCAAAAAATTCAAAAACCTGAAAGCATCAGGAGATGATGGGATTTTCTATATCCTCATCCAAGCATGGAAAAGTTCACTCACTAGCAATTTTTCATGCAAATGTGTTCTTTGATTTATCAGTTATCGTTCAACTAACTCCACTCGCGTACAAGTTTTCCATAGAAACGCTGCTGATTGTTTTTCGCTTCTAAGAGTTCCGAATACCATAGAAGGAGACTGAATGATTCAAACACGATAGTATTTATTGTATCCAAGTTCACTTGCATTCAACATTATCGCGAGAAGCTTCGAGATATTATCGCCAGTGATACAAAATTATGAATCCAAATGAACGTTAGATTGTGTTCAATTGTTTGCTTGTCGGAGCAAATAGGTCTCATCAATGCTTACGGGAATTGTAGCATGGCGCATTAGCATCTGATACTTGAAATCACCAAGAATCATCGTGGTGTATCACGGTGAAAGCACGACGTGGAGTAGCCGAATTACGCCTACAAGCAACCAACATTTGAAAGAATCATTGCGATCGCATAAGTGCAATCGTTTACGATTCTTTCGTGAAACACTCGCTATATGTTGCTCGCTCCGCCTAAAGCAGGCAATACTGAAACAAAATCATCAAAGAAAGCTTCCATATATTTCTTTGCTCTAAGTTGTCTCTTGCAAGCTTGAGAATGTGTAACTTTTAATAGCGATGGTTTGCTAGGATTGAAAGCTTATAAATAGCACGTTCAGAAATGATACCCAAATGATTGTTATGCGATACGAGTTTTTCCATCCTTGTCCTCATCAAAAGACTTCCCGAAAACTCTTCAAATTTCTTGGTAAAAATTTTTAACAGATGCTTTGCACTAGCACATTTTCCTACGAAATGGAAAAATGCCAAAGTCACTCCAATTTTAAAACCCGAAAAGAATCCAGCTGAGGCATCAAGTTATCGACCAATTAGTTTACTTTCCTCTATTAGCAAACTTTTTGAAAGAATAATTCTTAATAGAATGTTAACACATATTAATGAGAACTCAATTTTTGCGAATGAGCAGTTTGGTTTTCGCCAAGGGCATTCCACTACTCATCAGTTACTTAGAGTAACAAATATGATTCGAACTAATAATTCTGAAGGCTATTCGACTGGAGCTGCTCTTCTAGATATAGAAAAGGCATTCGACAGTGTTTGGCATAAAGGTTTAATAGCTAAAATGTCAAATTTCAGTTTTCCGCTTTACCTCACAAAAATGATACAAAGTTTTTTAACTGACCGCACTCTCCAGGTTAACTATCTAAATGGTAAATCTAATAGATTGCCTGTTAGAGCTGGTGTGCCTCAGAAGTATCTTGGGCCCAATCTTATATAACATTTTTACTTCTGATCTTCCTGATTTACCACCAGGTTGTGAGAAATCTCTGTTTTGTGACGATACAAGCATTTCCGCAAAAGGAAAAAGCCTTCGTGTTATATGCAGTCGGCTTCAAAAAACTTTAGATATATTTTCTTCATACTTACAAAAATGGAAGATTTCCCCTAATGCTTCAAAAACATTTTTTCTCATAAGCCAAGAGATTCATTTCTCAAACCCACCCATAACCACGTTATTAAGATGAACGGTGTGGTCTTAAATTGGTCTGATCAAGTTAATTACTTAGGGCTAATTTATGATAAGAATCTTACTTTCAAGGAGCACATTGAAAATATCCAGTCAAAGTGCAATAAGTATATCAAATGTTTATATCCTCTTATCAACAGGAATTCTAGACTTTGTCTCAAGAATAAACTGTTAATTTACAAACAAATATTTAGACCAGCAATGTTATATGCAGTTCCCATCTGGACAAGTTGTTGTGCAACCAGGAAGAAGACACCTCAAAGGATTCAGAATAAACTTTTGAAAATGATTTTAAAGCGTCCTCCCTGGTTTAGCACGAACGAGCTTCATAGGCTCACTAATGTAGAAACATTAGAAAATATGTCAAGCCAAATTATCAACAAATTCCGACAAAAATCGTTGCAATCCTCAATTGCAACGATTAGCTCACTTTGTAGTCAGTAAGATAGTTTTAAGTTTATTTTAAGTTTCGTTTTATTCCTTTTTTTTCTTTTTTTTTCTTGACAAGTAGGTTTTATAATTTTCCTACAATTACATTATCTTAACTGCGAAAGCTAATAGCATTCAATAATACTAAAAAGCGTACAAATATATATAATAGTGTTGAAATGTCACCATTTGTGGCAGAACACACAATACTAATTCTGAATAGATATTTTAGTACATAAATAAATCATTACAAACTCCCCCCCTATAAAAAAAAAAAACGAAACTTCATTATCTCAGAAACTACAAAACCGATTTGATCAATATTATAGAAGTTGCAATTTAGCAATTTAAAATGGTGCCTGACGTCAATTGTTAGCTACATGCATCATTCTGGTTCCAGAGATACTCATATTGGGTGGTATTTGCTCGTTTGCCGCTGTTTTTCCGAAACCGGAAGTCGCCATTTTGGATTTCATAATGACATTTGAAGACAATTCCGATCGATTTTAACTCCTAAGTATCATTCTAGATCCGGATATTATTATAATGGGTGGAAATCGGCCATTTTGGTTGTTTTCCAGAAACCGGAAGTTGCCATCTTACAATCCAAAATGTTGCCTGAGGTCGATTATGGAACAAATTGGTTACCACTAAAAACATTCACCTGCCAAATATGGTTCCGTTTAGTTGGTTAGCTCTCGAGATGTGCAGAAATTTGTGTTTCATTTGTATGGAACCCCTCCCTACCAGAAAAGGGAGGGATGTCGAACCATTATGGACATATTTGTTACCCCGTAAAACATCCACATGCCAAATTCGGTTTCATTTGCTTGGTTTGTTCCTTAGTTGTGCAGAAACTTATGTTTCATTTGTATGGGACCCCTTCCTTTCAGAAGAGGGAGGGATTTCAAACTTTCATAGGAACCTTCATCGTCACCAAAAACCCCTACATACAAATTTTCACGTCGATCGGTTCGGTAGTTCGGCAGAGCCTATATGGATCAGACAGTTAGACAGACAGCCAGACCGGACTGCATTTTTATATGTATAGATTACAACATCAATATTTTAGTACCTAAAGAGTGAATATATATTTATTGGATTGAAGCGTTCATGTAAATCTATTGAAACAAATAAAAGTTTGAATGAGAAAGGCTGGGTCTGACCGCTAGGTGGACTAATTTAGGTTTATTAATAAAAACTCTAAGTCAATTTGAGTAAGACATACGAATTTCGTGTCTTCCGAAAAATTGGTCGTATTGGTTTTACCAAAAACTTCGCCGAAGACATCAAGCCTGTATCTCGATGAAACCAAAAAATAGATTTTGCATCTCCATTTTAGGGAGATTAATTACAAATCTCATAGCACCAAAAGATGCAAGGGGTCATACCTATCAATTTTGCTGAAGACGCCATAATTGTATATCCAACGTACGAGTAGTTTTCAAACAAGCGCGTCAAAATGAACTTTTAAACCACTGTGCGATGGAGGCGACACCCCTGCAGATGCCACGCCAGAGGTGACTGCCCTCAACGCGTGTTCTGGTTTTCGTTGATGGAGTGTGTGTCCGCCAAACACATTGTGAACCGCTTAAACTCCGTCTACTTACGGCATGGGCGGCTTGCGCTGTTCAACATTCGGCGCAAGTTGTAAAACCTGCGGACAACGAACCACCGTATTCTAATGGAGCTGTTCATGGCCTACGAGCGATACGTCCAGGAGATTTGGAGGGCAGGTGACGTCATCTCGGCAAGCGAGAAAAAGAATACAATGCTAGTCGATATCCCGGAAACGCATACATAGATTCTTTGTTATTTTCATAGATGATTTCACTCATTTTGTCGTTGTTTATGTGATGCACTACCAAATTATGGAGAATATTATGAGAATAAATCCCAGAAATTCTGTGTCAGGAGAGGAATTCAAATGATTCCTACCTGTCTATATACTCCACGACAAAATGGGGTGAGTAGGAGAATGAATCGCACCCTTTTAGATAAAACAAGAGCGATGTTGGGGTGAAGCAGTTTTTGTGTCCCCCACTCGAAAATTGAAAAAGTTGAAGACACCTTTTGAGATGTGGTTTGATACGAATCCAACATTAAGTTGTTTACAAATCTTTGGATGCTTGGCCTAGGGTCAGGTACTAAAAGAAAGACGTGAGAAGTTGGACGACAGAAGTAGAAGATTGTCTTTTGTCGGATATGCCAAGACTGGATATCGACTTTGGGATGAAGAATCTGAATGAATAATCATCTCAAGAGATGTGGTTTTTTGATGAAAGCCAATCCATTTTTCGGGATACGCAATATTCTGGTAGCGAGGTTGAAGATTTATACCAGAATTTCGCACCTTCGGGCGTAAAGGAATCTGAGGTTCGAATACTAGTTCAGACGCTAGCGAAAAAGGTGACGAAGAAGAATCCGAGCATAAAGCAGAAGACGACGATGTGGGAAATACAGAACCGATCGTACGTCGTAGTAAGAGGATTCAATAAAAAAAAGATCCAACAAGAGTTAAGGCCTGACAATGTAAATAGTGCATTGCCAGCTGTGTGTTTTATTAAAGGTATACTCCAAATTATCCCTGAATTAATGAAAAGAGATGACTGGCCTAAATGGAAAGCAAAAATTCAGGATGAATTGGCAGCACTAGAAGAGAATAATACATGGAGTTTGGTTTTGGGCTCCAAATAGTGAGTTAACTATCTGGAAGGAGCGTCAAACATAGCTTTGGCCCTTACAACTTCCTATCTCACACCTCCACGATTCATATGAAATCAGAATGTAGAAAAATGTGAAAAAGTTAGGGATTTGGGAATAATCTTAGATTATAAACTAAATTTCATAGACCACTATAACACTATCATACACAAGGCAAACAACATGTTAGGGTTTATGAAACGCTTCTGCTACAATTTTCAAGACCCGTACACCATCAAAACTTTGTATATTGCCTATGTAAGGTCAATACTGGAATATTGTAACATTGTGTGGTCTCCTCGTCCTTGTGTACATGAAGAAAGAATAGAATCAGTACAAAAACAATTTCCACTATATGCTCTCCGTAAGCTAGGTTGGACCTCACATCGTCTTCCGTCATATGAAGCTCGCTACATGTTGATTGACATTTAAACATTAAAAGAACGGCGAGAGTACGCGATGGCTTCATTTGTAATCGATATCGTTTCGCAGCACGTTGACTCAGCAGTACTACTTTCTAAATTCAAATTTTATGTACCCATTCGACAACTTCGACACCGTAGCCTATTTGCTCTTAACCATCATCGTACGGAATACGCCAAAAAATGGACCTATAAATAGTATAATGAATTCTTATAACCAACACTGCGAAGCCATTGCCTTTACGATATCCCGGTATAAACTGAAACAGTATTTCAGGTCCTTGAGGCTGAGGACACAAAATTCATTTGTTTTATGTTTATGTATAGTTAAGAATCTAATGTAACCAGCCTACATATGACGAAATAAATAAAGAAATATGATTACACTAGACTGCCGGTTGAAACATGTATACAACCGGTTGGTGTTGCCTGGGCATTGTTGTCATCCGAAAATAGCTAAGTGAGAAGGTGCGACGCGATCATTGACGCGTAAACCATATTCCGGCGGTAGAGGAGATGCTTCGCCAACCCGAGCGTCTGTTCACCAAGATGGTGCGGCTCTAAACAGCGTCTGATCTCCAGGTTGGGAGCGGCTGTTCAACGTCCTGGTGGCAGCGTGGGATTCAAAACAGTGCTGACACGATGGTCCCCCGGCGAGACAGGGGGTTGAGGAAGGCCCAACAAGCCGCCCGGTAGACAACGTGTTACGAATAACGTAAGAGATAATACGGATCGGAACAATCGGCATGAACCTAGGCAACGACATAAGGACTACGATTGGAAACTTGGAACATGGAACTGCAAATCGCTCTGCTTTCTAGGATGCGACAGGATAATCCACGCGAATTCGAAGTTGTAGCGCTGCAGGAACTTTGTTGGACAGGACAGAAGGTATGAAAAAGCGGGCACCGGGCGGCTACTTTCTAGCACCACCAGCAAGGTGGGAACCGGTTCATAATACTGGGCAAGATGCGCAAACGCGTGATGCGGTGGCAGCTGATCAACGCAAGGATGTGCAAGTTGAGGATAAAGGGCCGGTTCTTCAACTAACTACAGCATCATCAACGTGCACTGCCCACATGAAGGAAGATCCCGACGACGAGAAGGAAGCGTTCTACGTGCAGCTGGAGTAGGTCTACGATAGCTGCCCGCGACGGGACGAGAAACACGTCATTGGGGATATGCATGCTAAGGTAGGACGGGAGGCAATGTACGGACCAGATAGCCTGCATGCCGTGTCTAATGATAACGGCCATCGGTGCGTAAACTTTGCGGCCTCCCGCGGTATGGTAGTCCGAAGTACCTTCTTCCCCCGCAAAGGTATCCACAAAGCCATCTGGAGATCACCCGACCAACAGAGAACCAAATCGACCACGTTCTGATATACGGCAGGTTTTTCGCCAACATCATCAACGTTCGCACCTACGGCAGTGCGAATATAGATTCGGACCACTACCTAGTAGCTATGTGCATGCGCACGAAACTATCGACGGTGTGTGACACCCGCCGAAGTCAAACGCCGCGACCAAATATTGAGCAACTGCGGGAAGCCGAGGCTGCACAGGAATACGCGCTGCAGCTGGAGGTAGCGCTACCCACGAAAGAGCAGCTTGGCGCAGCTACTATTGAAGATGGCTGAAGGAGCATCCGATCCGCCATAATAGGTACACGGGCTCTGAATCATAGATATGACTAATTTGACGGCGAATGCAAACGGTTAGTCGAGGAGAAGAACGCAGCACGAGCGAGAATGCTGCAACACCGTAAGAGAGCGAACGTGGAACGATACCGACAGGCACGGAACAGCCAAAACTCGGTCCTCCGAAGAAAGAAGCGCCAGCAAGAGGACAGAGATCGCGTAGCCGCAAGCCGATATGCGCAGGAGCTTGGACGGCACTCTCTTTACAGACGAGTGCGAGGTGATCGAAAGGTGGAAGCAGCACTTCGACGAGCATCTAAACGGCAATGCAGAAGAGCGCGAGGACTGTATGGCAACCGATCTTGGTGCACGAGCAGAAGACATCAGGATTCCAGCCCCCGATCTCCTGGAGGTGGAGGAGGAGATTGGCCGGCTGAAAAACAATAAAGCTGCTGGAGCGGACCAACTTCCCAGCGAGCTATTAAAATACGGTGGAGAAACACTGGCTAGAGCCGTGCACTAAATCATTATCAAGATTTGGGAGGAAGCACGAGTACCGGAGGAGTAGATGGAGGGTATTGTATGTCCCATCTATAAAAAGGGCGACAAGCTGGAGTGCTGCAATTACCGGACAATCACTCTGTTGAACACCGCCTACAAGGTACTCTCCCAAATACTCTGCCGTCGACCATCACCATTTGCGGAGCAGTTCGTGGGGCACTACCAGGCGGGATTCATGGGTGCTCGTGCCACCACAGATCAGATATTCGCGGTTCGGCAGGTTATGCAGAAATGCCGCGAATATAACGTGCCCACACATCATTTGTTCATCGACTTTGAACCGGCGTACGACACAATCGATTGAGACCAGCTATGGCAAATTATGCGACTACGGATTTCAGGACAAACTAACGCGGTTGGTCAAAGCGACGATGGATCGAGTGATGTGTGTAGTTCGAGTATCGGGGGCACTCTCGTGTCCCTTTGAAACCTGAAGAGGTTGAGGACAAGGTGATGGTCTCTCGTGCCTACTGTTTAACATTGCCCTGGAAGGTGTCATTAGAAGAACGGGAATTAACATGACTGGCACGATATTCCAAAAGTCGGTTCAACTGTTTGGTTTCGCCGACGATATCGACATAGTGGCTCGGATCTTTGTGAAGATGGCGAATACGTACATCGGACTAAAGGCCGAAGCCAAACGGATTGGACTGGTCATCATGTATCGAAGACGAAATACATGAAAGGAAGGGGTTCACGAGAAGATTCTGCTAACCTCTCACCTCGAGTTCAAGTTGGTTGGTTGGATGAAATCCAAGTGGTCGATGTGTTCGTGTATCTGGGCTCACTGGTAACTGCCGACAACGATACCAGCAGAGAAATTCAACGGCGCATTATGGCAGGAAATCGTGCATACTTTGGTCTCCGGAGGACGCTCCGATCGCCACACCAAGTAAACCATCTACAAGACGCTGATCAAACCGGCAGTCCTCTACGGGCATGAGACATGGACTTTGCTTGTTGGGGACCAACGCGCCCTTGCGGTCTTCGAGAGGAAGGTGTTGCGTACCATCTTCGGTGGATTGCAGATGGAGAACGGGGTGTGAAGAAGGCGAATGAACCACGAACTGCAGGAGCTGCTTGGGGTGCCATCTATCGTCCATACCGCTAAGATTGGTAGGTTGCGGTGGGCTGGGCATGTTGTAAAGACGACAGTCCGGTAAAGATGGTTCTCGAAACTAATCCGTCAGAGACGAGACGGAGAGGTGCACAGCGGGCAATGTGGATCGATCAGGTGGAAGCCGACCTGCAGACCCTACGCAGATGGCAGAGCTGGCGAACTGCAGCCATGGACCGAGTGGAATGGAGACGACTCTTACGTACAGCAAAGCCCACACCACGGCTTAGGACTGTTAGATAAGGTAAGTTGGTAAAAGATATTCCAACTGGTTTTAGACCAATTAATTCCATGTGGGTATTTGGAATCATGGATGGAGAATCCACAAGAAGATTTAGCAAGGTTAGTTGCTAAAGGGTGCTCTGAAAGGTACGGCTTTGATTACCAAGAAACCTTTGCACCTGTAGCAAAGATAGCAACCATTAGAATTATTCTGTCCATTGCAGTTGTGGAAAATATGCTGGTACATCAGATGGGTGTTAAGGCAGCATTTCTCAATGGGAATTTAGAAGAAGAAGTTTACATGAAAGTGCCTTGTAATGAAGATGGAAATAGTCCAATTTGTCGTTTGAATAGAAGTCTGTATGGGCTAAAACAGGCTGGAAGTAGCTGGAATCTATGCTTTGACGAAGTCATGATAAAGGTTGGGGTTTCTAAGCTATCAAGCTACTTCTGTGTTTACATACTAACGACTACATATTGTATGTGGTGCTTTATGTGAATGATATGCTTATTGTTTCTGATGATATTGCTAGAGTCAATTAGGTAAAGCAAAAGTTATAAGAGAGATTTCAAAAGTCTTCATGAAACTTAACTTTAACATCTTCATGTGAAGCACAATCATTGAAAAAAATCCTCTATTATTTGTGTTAATTAGTAATGTCTTTTTAGGTAAACTACACTTTCCAATTTTTACGACAAAAACTATTCGTTTTCTCGAATTTTCTGTACGATGAGCAGATAAAGGCTCGACTTATTAGTGATGCAAAATATTTCTCGGAAAATACTGATGAACTCAATCAAACATACGATTATAGTCGAGCTCATGCTTTCAACAGAAAGATAAAAAACCTTGGCTTATCAGAAACTGGTGAAACTTATATGGACCTCTTTCGTAAACTTATATGTCACATTGGTATCATCAAATGCTTAATGAGCCGGTAAATGTTTAATTTCTAACTTTCATTTATTCAGGAAATGCCATGGGTTACGTGCGAATGATTCGCTCAGGAGCTTTGCATGAGTGTACTGAAGAGACAGTCTATTTACCAATTATTGACGGAGATCTCAATTTCGTGAGGTATGCTAAAGAAGAGGACCTGTATGACCAGAGTGTCAGCGCTGCGCTAATTCTTGAAAATGATATTAATACACTTTGCAAAAACTATCGAATAGACACAAATTACTTTCGCTTGCTGGTCAATGCCTTTTTATCCTTACGCGATCCTGAAAATATTCATTTGCAAAATTTTTGCATGATCATACCGCCTTTGACAATTAATTTCGTGGAGTATATTTTAAAAGCCAAGGAGAAAATAACGAAAAAAGACAAAGTGGGAGCCTTGTTTACAGATGATGGATTTGCTATGGGTAAGTGAAATATTATTGAAATCAGGTTGCGCTATAGTCTAGTGGATCAAAATACGAATAAATTTCAATCACTAATTTTAGTTCAGACAACCAGACAAGATTTGCCATGGTAGGCGATGCGATCAGATATTTCCTTTTTCTCGCTCAAAGAATAAATTCCAAACTACATAGTAAAACTACGTAGTACGTCAGTTAAATTCTACCTAAGGCTCCAAAGGACTTCAGTTTCAGTGAGACGGTGTAGAAATTAAAGGGACTATTCGGCACGAAGGAGTCCTCCGTCAAGAAGCGTTACTGCACTCTCACCGTCACCATGGTCTCAACGAAATTATGGTTCTAGGATAAATAAAATAAGCGTCGAGTTCGAGTTATCCAAGCTCACAAAAGAGACGACAATGACGCCACCCTGGAATGCCAGCAGATGGCCAATTTGAGAAGTGACGCAGCGATGATCAAGGGTCCTGTCGGCCAGGGGTGGCATTGCGCAGCTCGATTCGAACGATTTTCGCTATTTTCGAGTAGGTCACATACTACCAGTTATGCTTTAAGCTTAAAAGGAGCTGTCATTGTCATTCGTCCTGCGGCTCATCTAACCCGCAAAGTCGAAAAAAATACGAAAAACGAAACATAGCGCCCCCCAGCGATCATTTAGTTTTCTTCGAGTTGCTCGAAGCGAAATGCGCAATGTCACCCCAGGTTCAAGCCACCAAGGAAAATGTCCAATATCGGAAACAGTTTTGATAGCGATCCAGAGAACGTTCGAAGCCGTCATCAAAGCTGGAAAAATCAATGGCACGACGCACAGCGGGCGAATCTTCGTGTCCAACCATCCTCTGAATCTCCTCGGCATCGATCGCACCGCAAAGTTCCAGTTCTAGTCATTACCGATGTACAACTTTTACAACTTCGTCGGGGGTACTACAATAGCTAAGGCTTCCCTGCAAAAGGCGTATCTGGTACTATTCAGTAACACACTAGGGCTTGCCTCCAAAATCCAAGTCAAACAAAGCTGAAAGAGTTGTATAAGTTATATTTTCGTCGTGAGAGACCGGCTCCGTACGATATGCTGCCGATGATCAGCAAAGAACTCGACCGACTAGAGCGTCGAATCATTTAGACAGTCGCGGCTCCAAGAGTCGTGGTGCGTAAGGCATCTGTAGCTTGCATCTGTAGGAATTATTCGACCAGCTTCAGTGACATCAGTATCCCCTTCCGCTACCGCAAGACGTAATCTGAAAGCATTCCAATTGCACTGTGTTCAGTTCTCTTCAAATGGAATAGGACGAGAACTGCCATCATCTCCATCATCAGTACAACAAGTTGCCTCTCGGTGTCAAAGCTGCTTCGGACGCGTTCCAGCAGCTGATGGATACCATACTGGCAGATCTTCCGTGTACAGCAGGCTACCTGGACGACGTAGTTTTGGGTGGCAAGGATGCCGCCAAACATCAGCGCAACCTACAGGCTACAGCGGCCTGAAGTATTCGAGATTACAGCAGCTAGATACCAGACCAGCCAATAAAGTTAATAAAGCGACAGCATCCAGCGTTTCTTCAGAAAGTTCATCGTTTCATCCGCAATGACTGGCCTAAATCAAGGTAGGAAATCAAAATCGAGAGTTGGCTCGGTACTACGATGGCCAAGAAGCTCTATTGGTCGTTCAAGACAGCATTATGTTCGGGAACAGACTGGTAATTCCGACTATCTTCTGAAGGCGGTGCCTCATTCAACTTTATTGACCGGGGACGACGGGATCGTTACCTTCGTCAAAGGATGCAGTCACTGCGCATTCGTAGCACGGTCCCCATCAAAAGTGGAACCAGAGTCGTGGCATCCGACAACGGGTCCTTGACAACGGGTTCACGCCGTTACGCAAGAATTCGCAAGAAGTGGACCTCTGCTGCAAAAACGGGATTCGACACGCAACAACATTCCATCCACAGTCGAACGACACAGTTCGGTGATATGTAACACCTGAGGGGAACACCCGGAAACTAATCAGATCACACATTAACCAGCACAGACGACGGTCTTCGGGAACCTAAACAGCAACAGCAGTGCAGAAGTCTTCCACTTAATACCTTGCCAAAATCTCAGTTAGCGGATATTTCGGAAGCGGAAGAGCTTGAACACTCGCTGTCCACGATAGTTGCTGCATCACTTTCTACACTGACTATCAGACCTGCAACAGCGAAATCCTGTCCTCCATCAGCGTTGACGGCATTTGAAATTGCTGTAGAAAGTTCCCCCACAGCTCAGCTACCTCGGCGATCTTCACAGACCAGAAGACTGCCACAAAGGTTCCAGGTGAACCATAGGTACTAGGAGGGAGAAGTTGGAGATAACTGGCCATCCCAACGGAGGTTGTCACCAGGACTCTCTGTTGGCAGCTACATCTGTCACGCAAATGATGTCACCGAGTGCTTTGTGTCAGAGTTAGTAAGCCAGTAGAAGAATAATGAACATGTCGCAGTCTAAAGTCAACGAAGTTTTATTCTACTTTGTACTGTGATACAAAAAAACTTCCCTCGCCTCCGGTCACTAACGAGGCTAGCAAAATGTTGTATTACGGAACGCGGTTGAAACTTGCCTGATGACAGCTAAGTTACGAACGATTTGAGCAGTTTCACAGACTCGCCATCTGTAATAAAAAAATTGGTTAGGAGGAGAATATGATGCGCCATGCCGAGCATGTTTAGCCATCAATATTTTCCAGTACCGTCAGCCGGGGTGAGATTGTGCCATCCAACCCGTAACTTTTCAGCCATCTCTTTCGGGCCAGAAGACTAGTCTTTCTTGGTTAAGTATTTGAGGAATTTATTCAAGAAAGTTTGGTCATGTGATCGCCATGAGATGGCTGACAAACAATGGGTTTGTATGGCACAATCTCATCCTGGCTAACGGTTACATATGCATGTTAATGCAAGTGTTAGCTTAGCCATTTCACTAATCAATGTTTTAAAGGGTTAATGCTCATTCTTATTAGGGTAATGTATCATGATCCGACCAATTTAGACTATTTTCAAGGTACATCGCTTTTCGTGACACATTTTCACCATCAATATTACATGGAATCCTAAATCAAATACATTTATCGGAAAAGTCTATCTGTCTAGTTTACAAAAATAACAATTTATAGCGAATCCGACGTAAATTCATTTAATTATACCGTTTTTCCTGATCATAGATTTTGTACCATGATCGGACCAGGGTGAATCATGATCGGACCAAAAAATGTATCATAATCGGACCAGTGTGCTTCTGAGACTTCAAGCGATTTTCCGCTTCGCGTGCTGGGCTTTACTTGCATGGTGTTTGGTTTGGGCTTGATTAATTAGATTTTATCAATTTTGTTCGTGATTCTTAAAATATTTTCGAACATTTTTCATGTTATTTCGAAAACGTTATGAATTATATTTGAGTTTCAAATACAGCAAGTTTGCCTATTCAATTTCTGAGTGTTTTTTCGGTTGTCATTTCGTTTTACCGATAGCTTACTCCACCACTACAATTTTGAAAAACAATGTATGACAAATAGTACTACAAATTTACCGAATATTGCAATGCTCTAAGTTTTATGCCTGAAGTGTGACAGCTCATATTTAAGCGATATTCAGCCAATGTTACTTATTACGGGAATTACTTCTCGGTGAAATATATTTCACTCCCACGCTCACTTCACTTTTTGAGACCTATTCCCGATTCAATCTACGAGGTGGTCTCCATCAGTGAGGTGGCAAAAACTAGCTCCGTGAAGTGAGATTGACAGTAAAGTGAAAATGAGAATAAGACAAGTAAAATGAGTTTCCAAGCACAAAAATTTCTAAGTCTCAGAAAGTGGATTTTTTCCGATTTTTTTATTCGAGAGAACACCAGATCTCAAAGTTTTGTACATTTCTAAGACATGAAAATTTCGATATCGAACAGTTCATAAACTTCATCAGTCAAAAAAGTGACACTTTGGCCGCTTTGAGACACCACTTCTCGAAGTTCGATTGAGCTGAAATTTTTTATGAGGACATTTTTAGAGAAGACGAAGCTTTTAAGCCCTACCGCTAAACTTAATTCGAAGATAATTTTTTTCTTTTACGTTTCATCAGCCGCAAAATTTTGTTTGTGTTTGAGAGTTTCGTTACTGAAAAATACATTGGCTATATATTATCATCACAAATCAATCGGTTTTTAAACCTTCTTCATCTTCTTGAAATCATTTCATCGTTTAAAATGGTCGTGAAAAAATTCAACGCTAAACGTCACTATCCCATTTTAACCTAAGAGAGTCCCGTAATAGGATTGTGTTTACTTCACTCTGATTTCACCGTAAACTCTTCCGTAATAAGCACCAATGATCGCGGTGAATAGCATTATGTATATTATATAAATTTCACTCAAAATTTAAAACATTTAATAACATTTTACTAACTTGAGCCAAACTTTCTCACTAAATTGTTAGTATAGTGTATGTGTATGTATGTATTTATTGAGAAATAATTAGTGTCCATTCTTTTAAAGTACTCAGAAGCTTTAGTTTGTTCCATTTTTCCTCTAATTTTAAACCAACCGTTCTTTTGAAAACGTTATATTTTCTTAACACTTCAACTGCTTGTTAAAATATCTCACGAAAGCGCTACTAACTATGTGATTTCAATTAAGTGAGATTGGCTATCTCTTCACTAAAGCACTATCTGTTATTTTGCTTGGTCGCTAAGTTGTTTAAAAGAATAAAAACTATTATTTCATACTGCTTAAAAGTTCAATCACAGTTTAAGGTTAATTAAAGGGAGTTATCGGTGCTATGTTATAAATCTTTTCGTAGAAACCTTAGTCATATTCGTCATTGTATTTGGTATCTCCGAGCGTTTTTATAAAGCTGAGACAGATGCCTTCGAGATGCCTCGAAGAAAGCTATGACAACCAATCATTCACAAATATAAACTTTCATATATTTTAATATACGATTCTGTCATAAACTGGTCGAAAATTTGCGGAAAAAAGTGCTTCTTAAATTAGGTTGACACTGAGTTATATTTTCCCTGTTTGAAGTATAATGGGCTGTTTTTAGTAAAGTGTAGTGTAGTGTAGCGTAGTGTAGTGAACCTTACGTCGTTTTTGTGAGGTTTAATTCTATAGAAAATAAGCTTCATCATTTACATTCTGTTCCAATGAATTAAACGTGAAATCCTTCATTGGGTATATCAAGCATAAGCAAAGTGAAAAGGTAATGTCTCAGAAGTAGGCTGGTCCAATCATGGTTCAATGCTGGTCCGATCATGATACAAAACAGGCCTTCGCGTTTCACCAATAATTCCAACTTTAAAGCAAATATTTCATATAAAAAGTGTTCCTACATTGAATTGAGATGTTGCAGAAACATATTACAGGAAAATATACTGCAATATTCAAATATTTGATTCCTAAATCACTGCTTGAAAATAAGCCTTGATAACAATTGTAAGGGCAATTTGTGCTCGAAAATAGTTCATTTTTTAAAACACTTTTAATAGTAGTAATACTTATGCAATCTGGATGAAACCTTCTGAACATCATCAGAAGAAGTTATTTGATGATGCTGCTACATATTTGACACATTTTATCGTTCAAAAGTTAAGAAATCTCGCATATACAAAAATGGTCCGATCATGGTACATTTTCTGACTGGTCCGATCATGATACAACACCCAACATAAGAATGCCTTTTGCTTTATTTAAAGTGTTTTTTTCTATTTCCTCATTTATTTAGTTATTTATATGTGCAATAATTTTAAATAAATTTTTAAGGACCATTGAAGAATCAGAAAGGTGACTTTAATTATGTTTGCAAAGTCGTTGTAAACTTCTAATTAGTAAAGAATAAAATATAAGTAAAATTGTCATCGGCGCTCCTGTGCTTTATAGGTTTACAACGTTTATTATGTGTACTTTGACAAAAGATTTTGTCATGCATTTTTCAGATTTTTTAAAAGTTTTGGGAAAAAAACTATTTTTTTATGAACGGCTTCCGCAAACCCCGTTGATACAGAAAAAGGGCGATGAGTAGAAAAAGCTTATATATACATTTTGAAAACAATATAATTCAAGATTATGACTACTACTTTTAAATTTTGAAGTCACTTTTCTCAAAGTTGTCACTTAAGTTTATTTTTACCATTTTGACCACTTTCAGCCCGGCTATAGATAAATAATAGGTAAACGGAATATTCGGTTAGGTGTACCATAGCATTAGCATAGCATAGCAGAAAAACCGAAAAATGTTAGAGCGATTAAAATTCTATTATGTTTTAGAAGGAAGTTCGGATGATGTTTTTGGATTTGCCGAACGCTAGGAGGAAGAAATATAAAAATTTATTAAAAGTATAACTAGATGTGAGTGCTGCGGCTTAATTGCATCGAAGTCAATGAGCGTAATGTGAAAGCGTGGAGGAACGTATTTTTCTATTAGTACATACTGTGAATGTAAACAATCATGTTGCACTAGACGAACTCAATCGTAAACCCAAACAGTAGACATTTGGTATCAACAGAGCGCAGAAGGGGGCGAGCAGCGAGGGGTAAGGCGAGCAAGTGTTGGTAAGATTTCTCCTCACTTTCCTTTATGCTCATTGCATCGGAGTTAGGAAAAAACGACGATTCCGAGGGATTCCACGAAAAAGGGCTCGGAATAACCGTACGTCTTACACTAATTGAGCACAACCAAAATTATGGAAATTAATAATAATTAATAAGAATAATAGGAGTTCATTGTTTTCGTTAGAAAACGGTTTTCAAATATGAATCTACAGAAACAATATCAAATAATGATATCGCTTCTCTTATGATCCCACTTAGTACAATGAGGCAATCTAATTGTTGTTTTCAATTTTTAGTCCAGTACGGCCAGTTATTGTTTTTAGCAGGTTGAACGGCATACAAACCAAGTTGCCATTGTGATTCATATGCTATCACCGGCAGCGTACAGATAATATGACTAATTTTCTGATATTTTTGCAGGCATCGCTTTTCTTTTAAAACTGTTGGATCAAACAAATCAATTTAATTCGTTGCATTGGTTTCGGGCTGTCAAAAATAAATACAATGCGGAAATTGAAAAGTTAGATACCAGTCAGCATTTATCCGTCAAAACGAACGATAAAGACAAACTAATGCAAACATTCGCTCTAACCAAACGAAGACTCAAGATGGTGCAACAAGAGTTTGACTTGTTATTCTGTAATTTGAGTAGCGCAAAAATATTTTTCAATGATGCAGTAGATTAGCATAATCATATACGGTATAGTGTTATTCTACGCATATTTGTAATATCTTTCAAAACAAGAAAAATATTTGCGGAAGTTCCCAGTATAGTTACGCATTACTCTGATGTTATGAATGGAATTAAGTGGGTCCAGTTTTCGATTGGATTAGTGTTTTTAATAAAACTAGTTGGTTATTATTTATTAAAATTATATATCTGAAGAAGTGCACATTGCAATAAATGTGACAAACATTTTCATTTAGTAAGTAATTGATGCGTAGGTATATCACATGGTCACATGCATCCGATATTTCCCATTAAAAAGATTGTATCGGAGAAACAAATGAATCTTGTTTTTCCTGAAAATGAATTTGCTGTCACTGATGTGTATGCAAGTAAGAATAGCACATTGCAACATTTTTTTCGCCTTGGCTTCTACGTACGGTTTTTTGATGCAAAAACACATTTTTCCGAGTTTAGAACCATATCATCCTCAAGGCAACAATGGCGCCATTTAAAATTTTTGAGCAATTAGAAATTTTCGATATTTCTTCGACGCCATCTTGTTCTAAGGTCAAATACCAAAATTTTAAGAGTTGGTCCACATAAAAGCATTTTCTTACCCATATTTTAAAAAAAAAAGACAGATCTTAAATCGTACAAAAACTTTATTAAGGGGTTATATCTACCAAAAAAAAATTTTTTTTCGCTATTTATTTTTATTGGCCTAAATCATGCTAAAACTATCCAAGAATCAAAATCTACATCGCCCAAGTACAGATCTAAACTCAAAGTTCGTTTAAATCAATTTTTACCGAACAACTTTTATACTCCAAAATCACATTTTTCGTTTAATTTGGCGATGCTCGTTTTTCTTTTTATTTCGAGACTTTGTAAACTAGCAGAAGTTACCTACGATCGTTATCATGTTTCAAATTCGAAGTATAGAGGTCTCTGCATCAAATTTAGACCGTTATAGCGTCTCTACAGAACGTGTTTACTCACAATTTCCCTTTGTTTAGTCGATCAGCCGTTCTCGTTGTGTACATTCTTTGTTTGAGTTTTTCTATACTTTTTAACTGTGAGTTATATTCAAAAGTACTTAAATATGAGTGACAAATTTGAGTTTTGCGTGGGATCGGGCGCCAACTGTGTCAAAGTTGCTCGCATGTCCACATCGCGAAAGAGGCTAGGCGCAGCCATACATCAGATGACAAAAAGGAAGAAGTGGAAAGGAAGGACAATTTTGCGACGCAGGGATAGCTGACTGAAGGTGAAAAAATTATTAGGGGCTTTGTTATTACGATTCTTAAGATTTATAGCTTTTTGAAACTTTAAACGCGTTTTTCTCAAAACCATGTTTTCAAAATCGGCGAAAAAGTTCACATCCGATTGACTTGAAATTTCAACTGTAGCTTCTTCATTGGATTATCTAGTGAAGTACGCACGATTTAAGCGATTTATTAACAACAACTAAAGTTATAAACAATCAAAGTCGATTTTTTTTGTCGAAACTGAACTTTTTTTTTTCAAACCGTTGCCATTTTGCGAAGAAAATTTTAAACGAATAATCATGTGTACTTCACTAGCGACACTTATGTAGATAATGAAAATTTTTTTGTTTTGGTTATAGGTGGAGTTGGGCACGACTTCTACTGCTCGCCGCGGAACAACTTAAAAAAAAAGCGGTTCACGGCAATCGCTGCACAGCTGCCATTTTGTAACAAAAAAAGCAATAAAAATATTTTTTTTGATTCTGCAAGAGTTGCTCAATCCAATAATAAATTATTTATATACCTTACATCTCAAATGTCCTGTAAACAAAATCATGAAAAATCCTTGCTTTTTTGAGCATTTGGTTGATATAACCCCTTAATATATTCAGCAAAGCAAAATAATATCAAGTATGTAGAGCATTATTAGAATCGTTAATTTGTAAGTGTGTTGTCTAATTATGTCTTATTTTGAGGAAAAAAGCACCCAAACCAAAAGGACTCAAATCAGTCAAACCGCTGAAAAAATACACGAATAGGGTGTCAGTTTCCATATAAACTGATCAAATTTTGTTACGTAACTATTGAACGCGCCTTCGGATCAAAACGATATTTTCCATCAACTTAATATTATTTTCCAAATTAAAAGTCTGCACGAACATGTCTTGCAGAAACCGTTGAAAAGGAAACAAATTTATTTTTAATTTCTTTTAAACTTTTCAAGAAAAAAAATGTTTCCTGAAATTTTCCCAAATCCTTTTTATTATGATTTTTTCTAAAGAATTTTTAGTTTTTATTTCTCCATGATCATCAATGTTCAGTTTACATTATGCAGTTTTTAAAAAATATAATATTTTTCAAAAATCAGCTCTTTGAAATGTTTAATTTAAAATATTCTTAATACTCAACTACTGCCAACAACTTTGCCGAAAACATCGCACCAATCAAACAAATCGTTCTGGTTCCGAAAAAAAAATCCTCAGAAATTTTAACTTCTTCCGTGTTTAAATAACCAACGTTGTAACATTTGACAACTTAGAGTTTATTCAAAAACCTAAATTAATCCACCTAGCGGTCAGACCCAGCCTTTCTCATTCGAAATTTTATTTGTTTAAATAGATTTACATGAACGCTTCAATCCAATAAATATATATTCACTCTTTAGGTACTAAAATATTGATGTTGTAATCTATACATATAAAAATGCAGTCCGGTCTGTCTGTCTGTCTGTCTGATCCATATACATAGGCTCGAAAACGACTGAACCGATCGACGTGAAAATTTATATGTAGGGGTTTTTGGTGCCGATAAAGGTTGCTATGTTAGTTAGAAATCCCTCCCTCTTCTGGAAGGGAGGGGTCCCATACAAATGGCACATAAATTTCTGCACAACTCAAGAACAAACATAGCAAATGAAACCGATTTTGGCGTGTGGATGTTTTAAGGGGTAACAAATATGTCCATAATATTTGGACGTCTCTCCCTTTTCTGGAAGTGAGGGGTTCCAATAAATGTAACACAAATTTCTGCACATCTCAGGAACTAATGAGCAGAATCATTTCAAATCGCCTGGAAATACGCGAAAATTTAATCGACCATTTTTGACTTGAATGAAACTTTGCACACGTATTTGGCTTAGCAAACTGAGCATTTTTCACAGGTGGAGAGATTTTTTACACCCATGAGTTACATTCTAAAAGGGCGTATGCCTTTTGGCATAGGTTTTATTCGAAGCATTGTAGCCCAGAAACCGTTGGTTGTATCGAAAAACTGTCTGAGAATGAGTTGTAGGGAATTAAAAATGCACCATAAAAAAAATATACACTGTACAAAAAAAATTTTTTTGACCAAAAAAAATTAAAAATAAACATTAAATTTCAATTTAAAAAAAAAAGAGTTGAATTTTTTTTTATTTTTTTTTAAAGAAACTTGACGTTAATACGCAACTTTTTAAAAAAAGTCCAGGATGGAGAAATGAACAATAATTTTTTTATGGTAGATTGTTTTTTTATGAAAATTCTAATTCAAACATTTTTCAAAATATTTGTATTCTGATGATTTTAAAAGATGCAGAAAGTCATTATCAATTAAAAAGCTCTCGGTAGTAAGCATTCTAAAGGCATCGGTTTTCGAGTTATTCCTAATTTAAGCTCGAAAAATTATAATTATTTAGGAAATTACACGTTTTTCTCAATTTGTCCATGGTTCTCCAGCAAAAACCATACGTTCATTGGAATGCTTGATCAAAAATATACAATTCATTCTATTCTTTGACAACAAAACGATTTGGCGAACGGTTCTCATAAAAAGAGTTAAATGTTTTAAGTGATATAACTATATATAAGAATCAAATATTTATTTTCGAGTTTTATTATCTTAGGAACATATTTTTTTATGACATAGATACTTTACAGAACTAGTTTCACCTTATATTTTATATACATCATAAGTAAATGATTCGTCATATTTTGAAAACAGCTTCGTTTGTATCTTATTTTCTGAAATCGGAACAAAAGAGTAACACTTATGTGTGGCAGCTTTTATTATAGATTTTTTAAAAATATTGCTCCTTTCTGTTACTCTTTGTTCATATTCTTCATATGATACCCAACTAAATGACATTTTTGATGAATTTTTATTACTTTTCTGATTAGACCAATCATACAATTCTTTTGCGCTTGTAATGGGATGTTCATGTTCTTTAGCTAAACTTGCATTTCCTGCCATTCGTTTTAATATGCCACCAATTGCATTGCATGGGACTTTAAAATGAGAAGTCACAAAAAAATGCCACTCTGCATCGACGTTATATTTTGTTTTGAACTTGCAAAGACTCGCAAAGTTTTTTCTATTTTTATATTGTGAGGCAGCTCCATCAGACATTAATATCGCTTTCTTCAACTCTATTGTTGTTTTCAAAAAACTCATTAATTTGGCAATGAACACCTGAACCGCAACAGTATCATAATAGAGTACATCCGATTTTATGATGAAGCTGATATTCTTAAGTGTTCCAGATTCTATATAGTAAACAACGAATTCCAATAACTACACGAATCACAAATTGATAAAAACGTATTAAAATGAGCTTGACTGTTCAATATTTTTAATTTTGCAATAACGTTTTCGTTTAATTTGCGTAAGCTTGATGAGCACCGATGATCAGGAAAGGGTTTACAGCATTTGGGCTTGGTGTATTCCATTTGCACTTTATTCATCTTCACAAAATGCAAACTGTTACTAACACTTCTGGAGTAGTGCAATCGTATTTATATACGAAAACAGATGTCATAGGTAACCCAGTAGTTATTGGTTGCGTACTTTACAAACAGTTATTATTAGTAAACAAGTAGGTAGTGTTGCACGACAAACATATTTTTTATAAAACATTCGGCAAGGGGGAACGTGTAGGTAGGCTAAGGTTTGGCGCTTGAGTTATTTATCCAATCGTTTTGTTATCAAGGAATGAATTGTATATTTTTGATCAAGCATTCCAATGAACGTATGGTTTTTGCTGGAGAACCATGGACAAATTAAGAAAAACGTGTATTTTCCGAAATATTAATAATTTTTCGAGTTTAAATTTGAAATAACTCGAAAACCGATGCCTTTAAAATGTTTACTACCAAGAGCTTTTTGATTCAAAATGACTTTCTGCATCTTTTAAAATCATCAGAATGCAAATATTTTGAAAAATGTTTAAATTAGAATTTTTATAAAAAAATAATATGCCATAAAAAAAATATTTTTCATCTCTCCATCCTGGACTTTTTTCAAAAGTTGCGTATTAATGTCAAGTTTCTTAAAAAAAAATTAAAAAAAATTCAACTCTTTTTTTTTTAAATTGAAATTTATTGTTTATTTTTAATATTTTTTGGTTAAAATTTTTTTTTGTGTCCAGTGTATATTTTTTATGGTGCATTTTTAATTCCCTGCAACCAGGGATGCCACATGTACAGATTAATCTGTGTTTTACAGATTTTTGGCCGAAGTAACGGTACAGAATCTGTATATACAGATATACAGATTTTCGTCGAAAAGTACAGATTTACAGATTTTTCGAAATTGACATTAATTTTTATAAACACTCCAAATTTTCTTTCATTAAATATTAAGCGAATTGAACATTTTTTCAACTCTTCATACGTTTTAAGCTAAAAATTTTGTTTATGTACCATAAAAACTTAAAAAAATACAAAGTTCTTTATGTTTAAATAATACAGATTTTTTTTACAGATATGTTTGTTCCAGAAACAGATGCTCAGATTTTTTCAAGAGAAAACACAGATTTAAATGCGGCAACCCTGCCTACAACTCATTCTCAGACAGTTTTTCTATACAACCAACGGTTTCTGGGCTACAATGCTTCGAATAAAACCTGTGCCAAAAGGCATACGCCCTTTTAGAATGTAACTCATGGGTGTAAAAAATCTCCACCTGTGAAAAATGCTCAGTTTGCTAAGCCAAATACGTGTGCAAAGTTTCATTCAAATCAAAAATGGTCGATATTCGACCATCGGTCATTTCGCGCGATTTGTCTCTAATCAACTAAATGGAACCAAATTTGGCAGGTAAATGTTTTTAGTGGTGAAAAATATGTCCATAATATTTTGACAACCCATTCTGCTTTTGGAAGGGAGGGTGCCATACAAATGATACACAAATTCCTGCACATCTCGAGAACTAACCGAGTAAATGGAACCAAATTTAGCATGTGAATGTGTTTAGGGGTAACAAATATGTGGTTCGACACCCCCTCTCCCTTTTCTGGACAAATGAAACACAAATTTCTGTGAATGTTTTTAGTGGTAACAAATTTGTTCCATAATCGACGTCAGGCAACATTTTGGATTGTAAGATGGCACCTTCCGGTTTCTGGAAAACAACCAAAAATGGCCGATTTCCACCCAATATAATAATATCCGGATCTAGAATTAAGAGCTAAAATCGATCGAAATTGTCTTCAAATGCCATTATGAAATCCAAAATGGCGACTTCCGATTTCGGATAAACAGCGGCAAACGAACAAATACCACCCAATATGGGTATTTCCGGAATCGTAATGATGCACTGGAGTCACAAATCGACTTCAGACAACATTTTAAATTGTAAGATGGCAACTTCCGGTTTCCGGTTCTGGACAGAAGCTAAAAATTGATTACAGACACAATCTTGAATTTTAAGACGGTGACTTCCGGTGTCTGGCAAACAGCCGGAAATGACCAAACACCATTCAATATGAATGTGCATCCTGGCCATTGGAAATTTCATCGCCAGAAGAGGTACCCCAGTTCAGATAGTTAGCGATCGTGGGACCAAGTTCATCGGAGCAAGTCGAGAGCTAAAAGAAGCCCTGCAGAAGGTGAACCAAGACAAGCTGACGAAACACTTCGTCACCGCTGATACGAAATGGACGTTTAACCCGCCCGCGTCGCCACACTTTGGCGGGGCCTGGGAACATCTCGTTCAATCCCTGAAGAAAGCCCTGAAGCACCTCCAACTCTTTCGCACACCCACTGACGAAGTCCTCAGAAACACACTGACAGAAGTCGAACTCATTGTTAACTCTCGACCTCTGACTGAATTACCGCTAGACGGTGAGCTTTTCCATGCGCTCACCCCAAATCACTTTCTGATGGGGTCGTCAAACGGTTCTAAGCCCCCGATCGGGTACAACGATAGTAACTACGTACTGAAGCACACCTGGAAGACATCGCAGATCTACACCAATCGATTTTGGCGACGCTGGGTAGTCGAATACCTGCCTACGCTCACCCGGAGGACGAAATGGTTCAGCCGAGCCAAACCGTTTGCTGAAGGTGATATCGTTGTCATCGTAGACGAGACGTTGCTAAGGAACTGCTGGCCGAAAGGTCGGATAGTCCACGCGATCAGATCCAAGGACGGGCAAGTCCGTCGTGCACTGGTGCAGACGGCGACCGGAATTCTGGTGAGGCCAGCCGTGAAAATTGCGGTGTTGGATGTTGGCGCAAGCGTGAGTACTTCGGAGCAATGACCTCGAAGCACTGCCGGAAGTGTCGCAACCGTATGTTGCGCCGCACCAACAAACCAACTACAGCGAGCCTTACAACATTTACTTTGTCCATGCGGAGTACCCCACCTTACCGTTGCGCTACTGACCGTGGAGAAACGTCAGTGGAACGAGACTGAGGAAGATCTTCTTGGCAGACTGAAAAGCGGAAACGTGTTCGCCAGTGAGTTTACATCAAGCTAATTAAAAAAAATCTATTTCTGCTTCCGAATAAATTAATTAACTTACAAGACTTAGTACGGAAAGTTAAAACTTATATAGTACGGAAAAAATATAGTCCTAAAACTAAAACCATACAGACGCTGTGTAGAAGAGAGACAAACGGCGCTGAACATCGAACGATAATAATAAGTTTCTACATACAAAAACTCAGGGTTCCGATCCCGTATCTAAACATTTAAAGGACACTAAAACGAATTTTTTAACGTTAATACGTTGAACATTGAATCGTAAGTCGTAGTAAACAACAATATCGCACGCTTAGCCTTGGGGCTAATAGCGGTCTCGATCAACTAGATTAGTTGAGAGAATTCGTTATCGATATTGCTTTTGGCACATTTTGCATGTGTAGGATAAGTACAACGATACACCGTGCCCCAGTGCTGAATCGAGAAAATTTCAAGCTCGAAAAGATCCTCGACTCGATCGGGAATCGAACCCGATATCATAACCGTTTGGTAGAGCTAGCCGACCGACATCGCTAACCACAGAACCACGGGGACCACGTAAGTCGTAGTAAGTAGTTAATGAACGTTATAAAATTGGAAAAGACTGTCTTTCTCGTTGCATTTGCAACAGGGGCTGTTTCGAATTTTTTTCGAACTCTAGACAAACATAATTATAAATTATTGTTATAAAGTTAAAGTAGTAAATATGATTAGAAATTAGATAGTTATTTATATGTATTAAACGTTGTGCAACTCGGAGGTAGTAATTTAAATGGTTTCGCCTTACACTACCAGGAAATAAATAAACTGAACTGAACTGATTTTGTGCTAAAATTCTACGATGGAGGAGAGGAGGGGGGTAAAAAAACCTTAAAAAAGGTACGTCATTTATGCATGTTCCCAAAGCAAAATCAACACATGAATATAAAAGTATAGTCTTCTTGAACGTTGAGTAAAAGCGGAATGTTTTCTTTGGAGTGTGTTCTCTTATTAGTTTTCTCGCGAGTTGATCCACAATGTTCAGCAATATTTTCATCAGCAGAACCATCAGGCGGCAATTTCAAAGGTGTTTACTTCAATTTCCTACGGTTCTTGGACGATAAAGTAGAACATGGTTGAGCTGTCTGCAACTTAAGTGTAGGAACCCAATCGATATCAGTCGTATTTGTCAAAGCTGCTGGTTTTCCTGATGAACAAAACACGAATTTGGTTAGGTTTTTCATAAATTATGCTGGAATTCAAAAATACTGACTACAATTTTCACGGGACATAGAAATTATTTTTTTTTCATTTAGCCAATTGGATCTTTGCAATATTCTGCAGAAATGTTACATTCAGACGCGTAGGATTCGGAACTCGAAAAAAAAACTTCTGCGATTCGTTTCACCCGGAATATTGATAGGCATTTATGTATAATGCACCAGATTCTCACTTTCGACATTTTTATTTTAAAGGCCACGGGAAGTCACGAAAACTTTAAATAATTTACAAACAAATTACTTCCGTACGTTCGTATTAAAAATAGCTGATCCTGTCGCGTAAAATGCTCTATAGACCATTTTACGAACTGACAGGTGTCACGGATCCTGCTGATATTGTTGTTGCTTTTACGTGCGTTATGTTAGCGGTTCCGAGCTTTCTGTCAAAATTTCATTCATGAATTGAGTTCAGAAACGTCTCGTAAAATGGTCTATTGCCGCCTGAAGCAATGGAATATAGAAAGGTACGGAAATGGTTCAGTTCAGATGGTCTCAGGTTTGATGGAGTTAAAAGCACGTGTTTTGACGTAGACTACGTCTTACTGCAACATGCACAGGGGTACAATTTCAAAAATCGAAAACATCGAGAGCGTCACGAAAATTTTCCACTTTCAAACGTTTTAAACTCAGCCAGTTTCCACCCGATATCCATCATGCTTACAGCAATTGATTGGAAAACCATCTGAGCACCCGCCCAAACGCAGAGAATTGTAGTTTGATTATTAGAACTATTGTGCTATTGAAACGGTCAAGCCTTGTCGAAACGCAGATTTCGACCTCTGATTGGTCGCTTAATGCTTGCTTTCCTCAACAAGGTCGACAGAATATACCTAGTTAACAGGGAAGGCGCCCTTTGTGGTATCTGTTTAATTCATTCCAAGTCTGTTCCGATACCGCACGGACGTTGGGTGCTGACCGTGGCAATGACTGGCAAAGAGGACGTTCTTTCTGGAGTAGCAGAAACCGGGTGGTTGCAAATATTGGTCGCTTATAAAAGTGCACGCTATCGAATTGAATTTCTCATTTGTTCATTGACCGGCAAAGCGGACATTTCTTCATGGAGCAGCAGAAAGCGGGTGGTGGCAAATATTAGTTCCTTATAAAGTGCACGCCTACGAATATTATTATATATTTTTTCCTGTGTGGACTCATCACTGTGACCAGAGATTAGATCTATTGTGATATTGCCCAGGTGTTTTCTGTGCTCCGCACTTCATATTATTGGCAATATCACTATTGAAGTAAGTGATACGCTTATCATTCATATCCGTGCTTGTGTGTAAGTTTTCCTTTTCCGTTTCAAACTTACTACTCTACTATACCGAGCCTCTGTCCATCCTAACAATATCGCCTAATTACAATTTCCTGGAGAGAACTTTCATACGTTACTAACACCAGTTTTATTATAATCGGGACTTATTTTTGTTAGAAGGAGAGTCAACAGAGGTACTATAGAATTCAGATTGAAGGAAGGGTACTTGGTGGGAAGCCTGAGAATAAACCCATTCTAAAGTCTTTTGGCAACCAAATGGCCTGATTCTACTAAGATTCGAACCCACGACCATCCGCTCGCCAAAGCGGACTCTGTAACCTTGCGGCTACGGAGCTCCCCATATTATTATATTAGTCGCTTGTAAATGTTTTTCATTGTCGTTATCGGCTATAGAGGAAACGTCTTCTGAAGCAGAGAGCTGATCAGCATCAAATTAATTAGCCCCAATCGAGTGTATTCCTAAACCTATTGCAAAAAATATATTGATATAAGACAGGCTGTCGTATTCTACGTTAACAAGGTCGTGTCTTATAAACAACCTCTTCAACTTTTTTTTGCCTCTTTTTTCTACTAATACAGAATGTCTTTTTTTATTCACCTGTATATACCTCATTGGCCTTGACACCCCAGTTCTAGCAATTCAATCTGAATTGACGATACGAGTACGCAGAAAATGAAACGACAAAACAAAATGTACCAAGGATCTGAAAAAAATAAAGCGAAGCTGATATCGGTTGTCGGTTTGAAGACGAAAATGAATTGCGACAAATATAAGGTGAAAAGGCAAAATAGACCATTTTTGTGCCCCTCAAGTTGATAGCTCAGCGGCTGTTATCTAATGGAAATTTGGGTTTATTTCGGCGTTCAAACGGCGAAAATCGGGAGACTACGGTGGGCTGGGCATATCGTAAGGACCCGGTGGAAATGGTTCTTGATAACGACCCGACTGGAAAGAGGCGACGGAGCACGCAGCGAGCAGGGTGGCTCGATCAAGTGGAAGAAAACCTGCGGGGCCTCCACAGGCGACATGACTGGCGAGCGGCAGCCATGGACCGAATCGAGTGGAGAAGACTTCTTCGAACAGCAAGGAACACTTCGGTCTGGAGATGACTGGTAAGGTAAAAATGTTTGGTTTTCAGCCTTTCGTAGTAAGCAGATAAAAGCCACATGAGATGAATCGATTTATGGTAGCACATACATGTATTTTCAAATAAAACAGTATAATTTAGTGTAAAATAGGAAATTTCATGTTTCTGCCGTCCAGTGTGGCCATGTTTTGATTTCCTCGAACAACATTCGACCTGGGCTTTCAGTCGGACTGCATTGGCAGTGTGCGATTAGCTTATAATCTTTTTGAATATAACCTTCGTGAATTCCTCTAAAATGATACAAGGTATACTATGTAGGTCTTGATATTAAATTTCAATATTACTAACCGTTCAATAAGTAACTTGCACGCATCAAATGCAATTTTCGCCGGCAGTTCATTCATGAAGCAACCCACAAAGCTTATACCAATTCCTCTTTCATTATAGCCATGAGTATGAGCGCCTACCTTTTTCCAACCGCGTCCTTCATATACGTTGCCGTCGTTACCAACCAGAAAGTTATAAGCAATGTCATGCCAACGCCTTGACTCGATGTGGAAACATTGAATATTTCTCACCATGTATACCATTCCAGCCTGTGTTTCAGCAGATTCAGTAGCAGTGTGTGCTGAAAGAAGTGGACGGAAATAAGTATTTTTCATACCACAACACGACGCATTCATCACCGGAAAAAAAACTGTTAATAGTTTTTTTTTAAGAACAACTGTAAACAAAAAGCAAAGCCTTGGTGCTACATTCCGTATCGGAACTCGACCTTCTGTTTTATTATACACAGACTTCACAGCCAACTGCCGAGCGTACAGGACAATTGCGTGGCTAGCGCTACGATCCTACTGACACTAGCAGTCTCTTCTGAACCGAGACTCGAACATACGAAGACTGGTTTGTTAGGCCTCCATGGTACCTCGAGACCATCTGGGAGAGTTAACTAAGTTAATAACTGTATACACTGTTACGCTTATTCTCAAACACAAAGTTAAGAGTTTTCGAAAATAGGTAAAAATGTAAGTATTATTAATAGGTCGAAAATTGACTCACCATTGTGAAATTCAAGATGGAAAAACTACCCCAGACGCCATTTTTAAATCCTTTCTTCGACAAAGTTGTGGTAAGTACTACTTGAGGACTTCAAGTTCTTACAAAGTTATTAAAAAATGTGGATATTCCATGAGTTATCGGCTTGCGAAAAAAATTAGCGTGAGTGATAATTTTGTATTTTGTATAGTGCTTTTGTGTTATTCACTAGCGACACTTATGTAGATAATGAAAAAATTTTTTGTTTTGGTTATAGGTGGAGTTGGGCACGACTTCTACTGCTCGCCGCGGAACAACTTTGAAAAAAGCGGTTCACGGCAATCGCCGCACAGCCGCCATTTTGTAACAAAAAAAGCAATAAAAATATTTTTTATATTCTGCAAGAGTTGCTCAATCCAATGATATTTTACTTATATACCTTACATCTCAAATGTCCTGTAAAAAAATTCATGAAAAAAGCCTTGTTTTTTTGAGCATTTGGTAGATATAACCCCTTAACAATGTATTGAGACTAAATACCTGATATGTGTAAAGTGAAATACAAACATTAGTAGGTTTATCGTTTTATTCACTAACTTTTTCTTTATCAGCACTTTTTTTTTAAATTATAATATTGCTTAGGTAAACTTTAAAGCAGGTATTAGACGACGCAAAAATTTGCTATTTTTGGTACGATTTTTATTTGCACAAAATAAAATCTGTATTAAAAAATAGCAAATATTTGCTTCGTCTAATACCTGCTTAACAATGATCAATAGAAGTTCTCAATTGAAAGACTCTATTTCAATCACCCCGAACCTGTTTTAAGCAGTTCGCATGTGTTTTGCAGGGTATTTTCTTCAGCACCCAAACGGCGCCTGAATGGCGATAATTTTGGTTGATATTTTTCGATTGATGTTTTATTCAACGATTTTTCTGTAATTAATAGTATTTTATGTATTCGTAAAACAACAAGATTATCAGAGTTTTGGTTTCCACCATCAATAATGTCGGCATTTAATAATATTCAAAAGTTTGAGGCCCATTTTCTTCGACTGCACAATGGTCCAGAAACTGAATTTAGGGGGAAATTTGGATCAAGAGCTTTATAGTAATATTCTAGAGAAAAACTTTCTTCTGCAAAGTTGTTAAAGCGCCGATTGAAAAATTATTTTTTCTTAATTTTGGTGGATAGAAGAAAAAATTGCTGTACAATATAATAGCCCCATTAATTTTAAGCAACTTTAAAGAAAAAAGTTTTTCTCTATCTTTGAAAATAACCGATTTAGTTTGAATAAGCACATCTTTCACTCTAACTTTTTTATTTCAAATTTCACCTTAAAACCGTTCTTGAACGACTTTTAGGGCTTTTTTAAGAGAAAAAATTGCAATTCTGACATCGAAAATATCTCTATTCTACTTAAAGTCATTAATGTTTTTCATCAAAATATATGATTTTTTATTTATTTATTTGTCGTTCTTATTGGGACAAACATAAAAATATATCTTTTGGTCTTAATTTGAAGGACACATTTGACTCTATATACACTAATGTTGCTTTTTACGCGCGAGATACGTGAAAAAACCGCGTGAATTCCGGAATTCGCGTAAAAAACGCGTTAATTCCGGAATCCGCGTAAAAAACGCGTAAATTCCGGAGTCCGCGTAAAAAACCGGGTAAGTTTTGCATTCCGAGTGAAGAAGTTCCTAAATCCGCGTAATCCGCGAATAAAGTTAGTATTTCGGAACTGGTAATCCAAAGTGCCGATGTTGATGTCGCCATTGCAAATTGTTTCTCTTAAAAAGCCCTAAAAGTCGTTCAAACACAGTTCAATGTGAACATTGAAATAGAAAAGTTGGAGTGAAAAATGTTTTTTATTTTCAATCTAAATCGGTAATTTGCAAAGATAGAGAAAACCTTTTACTACAAATTTGCTTTAAAATAACGGAGCTATAATATTGTAGAACTACTTATTCTTCTATCTACAGAGATAAAAAAGTTAGATATTTGATTTCATCGAAAACTTGAGTCACCCTAATTTTTGACAATTTTACAATTGGCGCTTTATCATATGTAACAACTTTGTGGAAGAAAGTTTTTTCTCTAAAATATTACTATAAAGCTCTAAAACCAAACTTTTCCCCTAAATATAGTTTCTGGACCTGTGGACTGATTAAAATAGGCGCCACAGATAGACCGCTCCTTACCTTATTACATCCACGACAATTCAGACATTACAATTTTAAAAACGAGGAAATGACACGTTCCAAATCCTCCAGCGCAATCACTTAAGATCCATTTTTATGTGCATCGTCATTATGGTTGGATTGTCCTCTATTCCCATGATAGCGATCATTTACCTACTCTAATGTCAAATGAAAATGGGTTAACCAGCACGTAATCAATTGATATTCCTCTCCATGTTACACGAAATATCGATTAAACGTTATACGAGGAAACGATTTCAGAAAGTTCAAAATCTACTTGATCTACTTGACGAATACAATAGCTTCGCCCTTTGTCTGCCTATAGCTTCAGAGTTTGTATTTTTTCGACATTACCTCTCTCAAAGACAAGGGAGACAAATCGCGCGAAATGACCGATGGTCGAATATCGACCATTTTCGACATCTTTTTTTTTAAATTGAAATTTAATGTTTATTTTTAATTTTTTTTGGTCAAAAAAATTTTTTTGTACGGTGTTTATTTTTTTTATGGTGCATTTTTAATTCTCTACAACTCCTTCTCAGACAGTTTTTCTATACAACCAACGGTTTCTAGGCTACAATGCTTCGAATAAAACCTGTGCCAAAAGGCATACGCCCTTTTAGAATGTAACTCATGGGTGTAAAAAATCTCTCCACCTGTGAAAAATGCTCAGTTTGTTAAGCCAAATACGTGTGAAAAGTTTCATTCAAATCAAAAATGATCGATTAAATTTTCGCGTATTTCCAGGCGATTTGAAATGATTTTGCTCAGGGTCAGTTTTCGGATCAGTTTTTAAATATTTGAAATTGATCTCATTGACAGTAAAACAATTGATAATTGAACCTTTCTGAAAAAATAGAAATTTGTATTTATTCAACTTTTATTTCTGCCGTAGAAAAAAAACAACCCCTTTAAAGTTGTCGTGAAGGCTCTCACCAACGATCAAACTGTAATTTTACTTCATCAAAATTACTTTCAAAAAATAACTTTGTATAGCTCCTGCCAAAGCAAAATGAAAACAATCAAAGAGCTGGAATTTTTCTGGTGAATATTTAAGTTGAACCGGAATAAGATTTTAATAAGAATTTTTATCCATTTTGTTAATGCAAACGTTACTCTACAATTATTATGAAACGTCACGTCAATTTATACCAACCAAAGCATACAAACAATTATTCATTGCTTTAATGAACTTGCCCGATCCTAAAGAGTGTGATTTTTTGCAATGAGTTCCTGAAATTCGTCACATGATGATCGAGACTAACAAATCAACTTTCAATCACAACTTTTTCATCAATTCACGATAGGGGATGTCCTTCCAGTGGTGCGATACTGTCAGGAAAGCACAAAACGTACTCAGTAATATTAGAAAATCCTGGCTGCTTGGAAACTTATTTTCCGTTTAGGGTAATTTCAATGCAAAGCTCTATTTGAGATTTTTTCAAGGAGTATCCGAAAACGGTGCAAAATGGCCAATAGATGGGACGGTTAAAAACAGTCGAAAAAACGGTAATGTCCCGTTCCAAACGGTATGTCTGGTCAGCCTATGATTATTGCATAGTAAGCTAGGTAATATTATGATCTTTCGATTTGTGACAAGAAATTGTTGATAACTTTTATAATGACGCTGTATGTAACGAAACAGTATGAGAGAGGATAGAATCTCTTTTTGCTACTTTGCATGTTTTGAAAAGTTACGCGAGAAATAGTCTCATTTGTTGTCATCTGTTTTGTGGGGGAGCTGCGTAGCCGCAAGGCTACAGAGTCCGCTTTGTCAAGCGGATGGTCGTGGGTTCGAATATTAGGTCCGAAAGGACTTAAGCATGGGTTTATTCTCAGGATCTCCACCGGTTACCCTTCCTTTACGCTGAAATCTACCATACATTTGCGTGACTTTCTCTTAACAAAAAATAAGTCCCTCTTATCGATAAAACTGGCCAGAAGGACGCACGACGAAACTTCTCCAAGGAATTATAATTGGTGATGTTTGGCAAGAGGAACGAGTATCGGTATAGTAGAACAGTAAGCGTGTAAGGAAGAGTATCACATTACACACAAGCACTGATGAACAACAGCATTAAGCATGCCACTTCTCAATAGCGGTGCACGGTGTCAAAATTTCGATTATTATCGAATTTTCATGTGCCTCTAATTTTTTTTTCGCCAACTGGATAAGAATCAAGGATCGAGAAGTTAGAAAATATTTCATCGGCGATTTTTTTAAAAAATTGAATTTATTTAAAAGACGTTCAGCGCAAAAAAATTAAGATGTAACAATTTTAGTGGGAATGCAGGAAAAACGTACGGGAATCCAGAAAACCAGTTTGTTTATATCTTTTGTAGAGAAAATTTCCTTAATATTCAATCTTGGTCGGATTAGGTAAACAAATACATTACACATTTTACCTTTGAAAAATTCAAAGTTATTTATAGTCAAGTATCTTTATTGTAGTCGTGGATGTGCACATCTCGATGCTTCAGACCTTGTTCGAAAAGGTGATAAAAATAATTAGACCACATTCCACTTACTTCTGGACTTTCAGTACACCCCCAGATAACAACTTCCGCACAAAACTCTAGGATACTTTTCATCATTTTCGTTATACATAGGCAGAAAGTGAGAAGTTTGAAGCACTAGGCGCAAACCAAATTTCTACACCTCTCGTGGTCTAGCTTCATGGTTTTTCCGTAGAATTTTCGAAACGAAGTGACATTGCACTGTCCTCAAATGCATTGATTGCTGTAATTTCCTATGGTTAAATCACGGACAAACAGAGGTTACATGAAATTTATATTCATGAATTAAAATAACGGTCAATTCAAATGAGTTTCAATTACGCGGAATATTCCGACCGCAGCGGTGGTGCACATCAACCCTTTTACCTTAGAACTCAGTAGACAGTCGCATTCCGTGCTGCCAGAAACAGCAGAAAGTTTATCATTTGCGGAATATGTCCAGTACGTTTCGCACAAATTAATCGGAACCACATTTTTTTAGAATTTTGTATGGAGTGGTATGTCTGTTTGTCTGTGGTAAAATGACTGACTTAATTGTTAAATTTTTGAAATTCAATGACACTGCACTACCCTCAAATGTATCGGTTGCTGCCTATGTTAATATGGCTGACATTAGTGAAGTTAGTGGAAATTTTTTTTTGACGTAGGACTACGTACCGTACTATATTGAGATACCTTCTGCGGAAACTAGAACCGAGGTGTAACGTTGGAATGAAAAATTTCAAACGGTAATACTGATGTAACCACAGGATGGATCACAACAATCAATATGTCGTTGGATTGATAAAATGATGGACAATTTTGTGATTCTTCAGTTATCGTTATCACTTCATTGTTAAACAGTGAAAATTTCATAAAAGTTTCAAGGTCACATGCTAGTACGCCTGGCACAGACTTCATGAGAATACATCAACTGCCTGCTGTGACATCCTGTATAGCAGTGGCAAAAAAAAATTAACAGAATCTCCTCGTCCAAATAGGTCAACTAACGTTTGCTTCTATGAGCCTAGACTATTTTGATGTCTTGAAGATGAAGCTTTTCCGGAAAGTTCGTAACCAGTTCAGGTAGTCAGACAGTTTTACGTTCTGCTTTTAGGATGTTATTAAAACTGATGCCTTGAAGGAAAACATGCTGGCACAAGCAACAGTACTGAACCGAGCAATTAATGAATAGAGCGTTGGTCACACGTCATCTGTCAGCGTTGAACAACTCGATATTCATTTGTGTGCAGCCAAGCCAAAAGACTACATTGCTGCTGTCGACGCATAGTAAGGCGTGTTGGGTAAACGCGTAGGTGTCGTTTTGCGATTTAGAACACAATCGAATTGCCGTTTCAATTGTCTTCTTCTTTTTTTGTTGCCATTTCTACTCATCGTAACGTAAATCCAACTCAACTATGTTTGTGATGCTCTTATTGCATTCAACGACTCATAAATTAAACCAAATTTGGCATGTAGATGCTTTTGGGAGCAGGAAATATTCCTATGGTGGTACGTCACCTCTGTCTTCTCTGCAAGGGAAGGGTTCTGTCCAAGTAAAACACATATTTGAAACAATTTTTCCGGAAAATAGCTTAAAATGCTCGAAATGATGTCCAGGAGCCAAGAATTGCCCCCAGAGACTATTTTGAATTTTAAGATGGCAACTTAAGGTTTCTTAATAACAGACCAAAATGGCCAAATACCACCCAATATGAGAATTTCCGGAATCAGAATGATACCCAGAGGCCAGAAATCAAGCCTTTTTGAAATCTAAGATGACGACTTCTGCTCTCTGGAAAACATCCCAAGATTATCGATTACCACTCAATTTGGATATTTATTCGAACGGGAACAGAAGCCTACAATTGATCCCAGAGAAGACCGTGTTAATCTCCGACCACGGATTCAGTTTAGCGGGGATGAAATCGAGGTAGTTGGCAAGTGCGTGCACCTAGGTTAACTGGTGATTACCGAGAACGACATTAGCAGAGAAATTCTTCGAGGTCCTGTGGCGGAAAATCGTGCCTCTTTGGACCCCGGAAGACGCACTGCTCGAATAAAATTCGACGGGGAACGAAGTTGACTATCTACAAAACTTTGATCATACTGTAGCCCTCTAAGGCCACGAAGCTTGGTCCATGCTCGTGGACAACTAAAGCGCACTTGTTTTTGTACGAAAGAAGTGCAGAAAGATGGCAGAGGCCACGAATGCCATTATATTCCAAACTAAATTCATTTCCAAATACTATAAGGTATACAGCCCTAGGGTTGTATGAAATGGTGACGAGGGACTAAACACTGTAATTAGGGGATTTTTTGTTACAAAATAAACAGCGTCTGCAGACAGAATCAATGTGTTTGCTCAGCGACTGTACGTATTTTAATTTTCAGCCTCACCTGGAAATCAATTTAAGAAATATATTCAACTACACGCGAAAGAATATCGTTTAGCCCTTACAAAGGTGCAATAATTGGCGAACATAGAAAGACATTTTACTCAAAATTATTAACAAGTTCCAGCAAAAAGTCGTAGCAATCCACAATTACATTTTTGTTTTTTGCTTGACATTTTTTTTTCATTTGCCTACAACTACATTCGCTGTATCACGAAGACAGCTAATATACGTTTATTATGGTAAAGCTTAGAATAACGAAATATCATCTAACAATTTTGAAATGTAAAAAGAGATTCTGAATGAATCTTAGTAAATAAACAAAAAACTCCGAAGCAATCGCAGGCTCTTACTCTTCTATAAATGTATATACCTATTTAGGAATTTGCTCTTTCGATACTATCTGGTCACGATTATTTGGTTAATATCGAAGATAAAATTAAATAAATATCCGTTGCAAAAATTTACAATTCTTGTTGAGTAATTTATGGTAATTATATTTATGAGTTAAACTTTCGATCACTATCAACAGCAGCATTGAAGTTTTTCCTCGATTGCACACGTATAGAAATGTACGAACAAAAGTGTACCACTGCAATACGAATAGTACCGCTGCAGTACGAATAGAAGTGTACCGCTGAAATGTACGAATAGAAGAGTATCGCTGCAAACATAGACGACGAGAGACCTGCGGTTCTTTACTCCACTGGTACTGTTGCTTTTACCGGCATGTTTTCTTTCAAGACATCAGTTTTTATAAGGTTCTTCAGAACCTAACACGCAGGTTTAGAAATTGTTCAAGGATGGGTATTGTTTCAAACTTTTAGGAAAACTTTTACCTTCGAGACATCATATTAGACTAAGCTCATGGAAGCAAAAATAAATTGACCCGTTGGGACGGGGACACTCTGTCAATTTTTATTTCGATATTGATACTGAGAATATCACAGGGAACGGATGGTGTCCATTCACGTCGTCTGTGCTAGGAATGCACGCATGTAGTTGGTTCATTATTCGCGTAAATTTGTTATTGAAACTTTTTATCAATTTTACCGCTTAGCAGTGAAATTAAAGTGATAACTAGCATATTACAAAATTGTTATACATTTTATCTATCAAACAACATATTGGTTATTGTTATCCATCATGTGGTTATGCTGTTATTAACGTTTGAAATCTGACGCAACAATCGCCAGTTTCATTTACAATTTTACAAAATGCATCCCAGTATAGTAAACAAAGACGTAGTCCCACGTCAAAAAGGATTCTCTAATCGCGACTATTTGCCTGATTAGGAAAAAAAAATGTTGAGCGACTTGTCGCATACTAAGATGGATGTACGTCAATCGGTTGTAGAAACAGTGAAATGAAAATCGCTGTTTCTACAACAAAATGACGTTGGTAACATAACTTTAGTTAATAAACCTTTTTCCACAAATCATACGTTCGGCAATGTTTTGAGATTATATTAATGCATTATGTACACATCAGATTGGTGAAATTCATCCTAACACTTATTATACAAACCTTCTTGGAAAAAGCTTCGTACTGAAAATTTTACTCGCTGCCGCATACGTCAGTCTGCGAGATTACGGTGGCTAATGCTGAGGCTAATGTTATTTATCATTCTAGCCTGGTTTATTTTTATAGATAACAAACATATGACTTTCAAATATGGCATCTTCGTTGTTTATTGGTATCTTGAAACTGATTCATTTTTTTCTGATTCTGTTTACTGATAAATTGTTTAAATTGACCTGAATTGAATGTTGACATACTATTGAATGTTAACATAAAATTCTATATGTATTATAATGAAAGGTATTCATCAATATTAAAGAGATTATTTTTTTCCAAAATGGAGTGCTGCAAATTAATAATGGAAGTACAGACCTAAGCATGGGTCTTCGATTTTGGAAACACGCCAGAATTTATTTCGTTGCTAAAATCGAACCATGCCTAAGATGAACGGTTCTCTTTTCATGACTTTTTTTACTTTTCAAACGGCCGAAGACGACATTAACCGTAGACATAAACCACCAATAAACGAGTTTTAGTTTCAAGTCGTTTGAAGTGTCGCTTGATGAAATTAGGCTGGCGATCTGATGCTGATATTACCATCCGAGTAATTAGAGACTGCTTTGATCATGATTATTAAATTACAACATTTTCCGGTCATTTCTAAGGGACCGTTTTAACGATTCCATCCGCTTCGGCAACATAAGGAACTGAAATACCTTTCTTTTAAAAGATGTTGTGCTTAAATTAGATAAAAAAAATCAAGAAAACTAGAAAAATGTGATTAAAATGTGATTGCTCGTTTTTGGCTCATGGGTGCCAAAATTGAGCCGTGCCAAAAGTAAAACGAGCTCAAATCAAACAGAGCCTCAAAAGGAAATATAAAACTATTGTAGTCCTACGTCAACTATGCGTTCGTGTCTTGGATACCATTCCCTCACTTTTTTGATTTGCGCTGAAAAAAATTAAAATCCAAGTTTTTCACAGAATCGCCGATGAAATATTTTTCAACTTCCCGATCCTTGATTCTTATCCAGTTGGCAACATTTCTGCGAAAAAAATCAGAGGTACATGAAAATTCGATAATAATCCAAATTTTGACACCGTGCGGGATAGCTATTACCAGAAGTGCGGGATACAGCAGACACCCGGGCATATCTCACAATAGATCTACGATTCTGGTCGCAGTGAGGAAGTCCATACAGAAGAGATCTGTTTTGTAACTATGCATTGCTTCTTTTATTGGTTTGATCATTCGTAATAAATTTTAATAAAGATTGAATCGCTCGAATCGCTTCGCGGAAACCAGCTAGTATAATTTTCACTGCAGTGTTCCAAGAATTTCATCATCATATGAGCCGTTGCGGAACAGAGTGGTCTAAAGACCATTTTTTTCAAAAATGAGGTTTTTACATAAACCGCATCTACTCAAGAAGCTGAAGTTAGGAGACTAGAAGAATTTCGAAAAATCTAACTTTAAAGCTGATTTATACCATGTTGAAATTTCGTTCGAAGCAGAATGGCCATTCTGTTTCCGAACAGAGTGTTCTATTTACATAAATCGAGGCAATACCATCATGTAACATGTGACATGTAACATATTGATGTGATATGTAACTTGTCACTTACCTTGTAACATGTTACACGTAATGTAACACGAAAAATGTAACATGTCAAATATCATGTAACATGTAACATGTTGTGTTACATGTAATGTTACACGTCACATGTTACATGCCATGTACATCATATAACATGTGACACTAGCCATTTTATACGAGTTAACGTCATTTTTATTTATGTTTATGTGCATAGACCATTCTGTTCCGAAACGATACGAGGATTCCACTTCATAACCTTCATATAAGAACATTTTGTTTGAAAGAATCCGTCAAACTGAATTTTATTCAGAGATTTTTCGAAAATTGCTTCTCCTGACAAATTTGCTCGATGGCACATAGACCACTCTGTTCCGCAACGGCTCATATATAATGAGAATCACACTTTATATCGACGCACATTCGCAAATACACCTATAGGACAATTGGTGTCCTTTGCATGGAACCAATTCCGACTAGGCTGCTAATTGGCTGAATCTGACATCTGCCCGTTACATAAAAAAATACAACCAGGTTGCTTTCTGATTGTAACGCAGTGTAGCTGGAAACTCATAACATAGCTGTTATAAATGTTCATTGTCCATCAGAGATGATGTATTAACGTCGCAGCATTAAATCGAAATCGCGACTTTCGTTGCGCGCGACTTTTCGCTGCGGCTTTAAATATCCTTACGTGGGAAGTAGTTCGCTGATAGCGCATCAGATGTGCTATACAGCGCACTATTTGCGACGTAAGGTATAATGTGCGGCATGAGAGTAAAATCAATTGTCGCCAGTCGGCAACTACAATTTTAAACTAAATGGATAATAAGACTATGCGAGTGTATTCATGGTTCATTCGTAGACTTTTGTATCGTGCGGTCGGCAAAGTTTATTCGTAATTTTGTGAGAGAATAATTTTTTTCCTACTTAAGTAGTTTTTTTTTGTGAGAAAACGAAGAGTAGAAATCCAGAGTTTCTAAATATATATTCAATCTAGCAACAACGCTGTGGAATGTTTCAAAACATTTCAACAGGGATAGCGACTGTTACGAAATGAAATACACCACTTTTACTATTCGCGACTACGAAGCTCAAAAAGATTTTAAAGGCTGCTCACACTTACGTAAACTCTCATATAGATTGTCAACTATCTTCGTCAAATTTTACCATCAATCAAAAATTTCATCAAATGTTACCTAATCAAAAATTTCACCACCAAATAATGCACTGTTGTGTAATTCCGCAAAAAACGGGCAACCAATTTAATCGACAATTTTTGATTTGGTTAAAACTGTGCATAGACGTTTCAATTGGCAAAAGATGCCTTTTGTGCTGTTGGTTTTCATTTTTTGAAGCACGACTTATTTTTGAAAAGCTGCCGTCAGCCGAGGGGTGAAATTGTGTCATCCAACCCGTGACTTGTCAGCCATCTCTTCCGGGTCCGAAGACTAGTGTTTCTTGGTTAAGTATTCGAGAAAATTTATTCAAAAAAGTTTGGTCTTGTGATCGCCAAGAGATGGCTGACAAACAATGGGTTTGTATGGTACCGTCTTCCGGGGTGAGATTAAGCCACGGGGGTGAGATTGAGCCAAAACGGGAAATGTTTGTATGTTAAATTACTTGAGATTTCTAGAACCTAATACCTCAAATTCAATACTTTATAAAACATGACATTCACAACTTCAAATGGTTTATAGATTATATCAGTGAACTGTTTCACTGAAATAATGTTTCAACGTACAGGGTGAAAAACATGCGCAAATAACGTTATCTAAAAATGTCCCAGGCAAACCAACCCGATGGTACGTTAGGATGTCGTCTCGAATGTATTGAGGAAATATCAATATCATTGAATCTGTGTTGGCTCAGGAAATAATGTTTTTCCAAACTATACACTTTTCGAGCACTTTTGGGGTGAGATTGTGCCAAGCTATAATGAACGGTACAGTGTGCGGAATTCACATTCACGACAAAATTTTATCAGTATACACCAAAACACTTGCATTGTTTACATAGGGTATGTTGTCTAGCTATGGTATTATTTAAAATAATGACTTAAAGCTTGAGAACAGTAAGCTAACAACAGTTAGCTGGAAATTTACAATTACTGATATTATTTATAGAATGTAACAAAATTTGTAGACATATTCTAAATAAACTGATGAGTTTTGAAACGAGGAAGGAGGGTTGTGGGTACGTTTCCAGCGGTTTTAAGATCTCCAATGGAATATACAGTGGTCAATGACACATAATAATTGAAACGAAAAGTTTTCTCAGGCCTTATGTCCTAACGTTTTCCTTTTCTAAGCTACCTGGAGACGCCACTATGTGTTTAGAGACTGGCTATAAACCACGTTCTCATAACTGGTTACTCCAGATATCGATTTGATCCAGTCATACATTTTTCCCTAATTCATATGAAACGTAGTTTCTGGTCAACCCCCTACAGCCCCTTAATAGTCCACGTTGTTTATGGTCGTCCCTATACTTACTGTTTTATCATGTTATTCATGTGAACTATTCGTAGATACACTACTGTTCATTTAACAAGTATTAAATTCAACTTTTTGTTTTTGGCACAATCTCACCCCATAGAAGGGGTGAGATGAGGCCAAAGTTCATTTAATTTTAGCAAAATTATAGTTTATTGTAACTTAACCATATTTGCGGCAGTCGTTAACTAAACATTTAAGTGTGCATTGGTGTGATTTGGATGAAAATCATTGCCATAAATGAGTGCATTACAAGCTAAGGAACAAAAACGTATCCTTTTTTGGCACAATCTCACCCAGGCAGACGGTAACCTCAACACTACTGGCACGATCTTACCCCGGTTTACGGTAATACGGTCAAAACGGTTTGTTTGATCGGTGTGGCGTCTTCGGCAAAACTGTAGAAAATAATTTTGTCTTTCCGAGAAAAAACACTCTGAAAAATTGCTTTAAAAAACAAGTTAGACGAAAAATTAAAAATTAATCATCCAAAAAAGCTTATTCTTTAAACATCTTTTTTTTTACTTTAAAAGATTACCTAAACATTGATGACCGATCATGAAGAAAGCAGGACAAAAAAGTCTTGAATCTTTGAAAAAACATTTTATTATTTTATAGGATAGGTAGGGTAAATTACCAATTCTCGTCAGTCTATATCAGTTGTAATGTTTAAACAGACATTCAGTAAGCGGTAGAATTTTATCTAATATTTTTTATCATTTTTTCCAACCTGAAAATACCAACAACTGTTTTGCTCAAGAGGTAAAATAATCATATCTGTTTTATCGTGCAAAGCCTATTCAGTTATTGTTTTATGTTAACAGCTTACTACAGTGTCAAATAAACATATACTGCCCATAATCGCATATTTGTAACATTTGCAAAATTGGTTGTTCGAGCAATTCGCACTTTTATATTTTGACTTTAAATGCATTGTTACTAATATATTCTCGCAAATAGACACTTTAACTAAACTTAGTATCATGAAGAAAGCACTAATTTACACTATGTATACATTGAATATTACTTTTAAAGTCAAATTGGTTGAAATTTTTGCAATGATACATTTATGCCGTCACTTTCAAGCTACTTTTGGAATATATCACATGGAAAAAGAAGTTTTTCATGTATTCAACAAGCATGAGCTGAACATCAGAAACGGATCACCGGTGGTTGGTTACCGGACCAGAAAAACTTCAGAGTTCCAAAGGATGCAGATGTGGATTTGGATGGAAACTTTTTTGACAAAAAAGTTGAAAAAGTTAAGTAATGTGACAATTATGCGGTTATTTACGCTATATGACAAAATAACTTGGTATTTTTTACGACTTTTTTTCACACAAACATAAGCGTATTTTTCCAGATGTAAAAAGTACATACTATTCTAAGCATTTCCCAATAAAAAGCACGAAATCCATAAAACGTCGAATGTTACAATTATGCGATCACAGGCAGTATAGTCAGTCTACGAATCGGAATGTTTCACCTAAAAAAATAACATCTCGTTCATCGTTAATGAATTCCACGGGTTCTAGAAATGGTTCCCGATTGCTGTAATCGGATATGTTTCAGTAGCCTTAGATATGTCAATGGAAGCTTTTTTCATATCCATGTAATTTTTATGCAGTAAGTTATGATGAGCTCAGACCATTGTTGCCAGTTGTAGATTTTTTCGGGAAACGTACACATTTTTTCGTTTTTTGCCTTTCTGCTGGAAAAGGATGAGCAATAAAATAAGTCGGCAGTGGAATGTGATACGCATATAGATTGTGGAACAGTACTACCGTCCCCCATAGTTTAATTGGTCAAAACACCATGCCGGAGGCAGGGAGATTGCGGGTTCAAGTTCCGTCGGGATGCGGTATATTTTTCCGAATCTGTATCATATTTCCAGTTCGCTTATTTTTCGCCTTTCCTACTGCACACATTGTCTGCTTAATGAACAGGTATAGCAATCACTACAAAAACTAAAGCTATAAAAATGCCCAAAAAGGCCGAATGTCGTATATCACTCGACTCAGTTCGACGAGCTGAGCATTTCATGTATGTGTGTGTATGTGCATGTGTGTGTGTAACGGTCCCCAAATCTCACTCGATTTTCTCAGAGATGGCTGGACCGATTTCCATGAAATCAATTGCAAATGAAAGCTCTAGTTACCCTATAAGACCCCATTGAATTTTATTGTAATCGGATTTTTAGTTTAGAGGTTATGCATCAAAATGTAAATATTACGAAACACCATTATCTTAGAAACTATGTACACAACCGAGTTGAACAATATTTGTATCAAACAAACGGGCTAGTTAAAGGTTAATTAATGAATTTTATAATGATTAGATACGTGGTTCAAAACTTGTGAAATGAAACATGTTCCGATGACTTTTCAAATTCACTCGTTTTCCCAAAGATGGCTGGACTAAATTCATCAATCTTAGTGTCAAATGAAAAGCTTGGCTTCCCTATAGGTTCCCATTTCATTCGATGTATAAAATTCTAAAAACAACGAAAGTCTATTATCTCAAAGATTACACGACTTATTTAAACATAACTAGTGTCATACGAACGGGTTTCAACCATGTGTTGGTCATTCGCCTCGAAGTAATTGGCATTTAAAGTTAGCCACCCATAGATTAACCGTGTTAATTCATTATCATTAATTCAATGCAAAAAAGTAATGCATAAGGCTTAACGAATATCCTGTTATTTAAAATACGCGAATAATAGCAATAATTGATGAAATATTTGGCTTTTATTCTTGAAACCTATGCACTCAGTTCACTCTGGTCGAAAAAAAATTAAAAAAAAAGGTCTTTAGTTCGGTGTAGTCGAAAGTATTTACTACAAAATATCAACTTGACTATTGAACAAACCAATTTTTCCGCTAACCAAACGCAATACATAGATATTAGCGCTGGTTTATCTCTCAGTACAACTTGTATAAAAAATTATAGAGCTGACAGACAAGCAAAACTATATTTCTGATGCTCTTTTTTCTGGTGCCGCAGCGCACCAAGTATTTTATTTAAAAACCTAAATTAATCCACCTAGCGGTCAGACCCAACCTTTCTCATTCAAACTTTTATTCGTTTCAATAAATTTAGATGAACGCTTCGATCCAATAAATGTATATTCACTCTTAAGGTTCCAAAAATATTGATGTTGTAATCTTCTATGCATATAAAAATGCAGTCCGGTCTGTCTGTCTGTCTGTCTGTCTGATCCATATAGGCTCGAAAACTACCAAACCGATCGACGTGAAAATTTGTATGTAGGGGTTTTTGGTGCCGATAAAGGTTCCTATGATAGTTTGAAACCCCTCCTTCTTCTGGAAGGGAGGGGTCCCATACAAATGAAACATAAATTTCTGCACAACTCAAGAACAAACCAAGCAATTGAAACCGAATTTGGCATGTGGATGTTTTAAGAGGTTTCAAATATGTCCATAATGGTTCGACACCCCTCCCTTTTCTAGAAGGGAGGGGTTCCATACAAATGAAACACAAATTTCTGCACATCTCGAGAGCTAACCAACTAAATGGAACCAAATTTGGCAGGTGAATGTTTCTAGTGGTAACAAATTTGTTCCATAATCGACCTCAGGCAACATTTTGGATTGTAAGATGGCAACTTCCGGTCTCCGAAAAACAACCAAAATGGTTGATTTCCATCCAATATAATAATATCCGGATCAAGAATGATACTCAGGAGCTAAATTCGATCGGAATCGTCTTCAAATGTCATTATGAAATCCAAAATGGCGACTTCCGGTTTCGGAAAAACAGTGGCAAACGAGCAAATACCACCCAATATGGGTATTTCCGGAACCGTAATGATGCACTGGAGCCACAAATCGACTTAAGACAACATTTTGAATTGTAAGATGGCAACTTCCGGTTTCTGGGAAACGGTCTGAAATGGACGATTCCCATTGAATATGAGTATCTCCGCAACCAGAAAGATGGACAGAAGATAAAATTGGCTGATTTCCGTCTAACATGAGTATCTCCGGATAGAAATGATACACAGCAGCTGAAATCGACCACAGACCCCATTTTGGATTCTAGGTTGGCGACTTCCGGTTTCTGGGAAACAGCCGAAAATGATCGAATAACACCCAAAATGGGTTTTTTTCAACCAGAATGACGCTCAGATGCCAGAAATTATCTTAAATACCATTTTGAAATCCAAAATGGAGACTACCGGTTTGTGAAAAACAACCTAAAATAAACAATATAAGTATCTCTGGAACCAGAATGATGCATGTAGCTAACAATTGACCTCAGGCACCATTTTAAATTGCTAAATTGCAACTTCTAGGAAACAGTAGAAAACGACCGAATAATGCTCAATATGGATATTTCCGTAATCGAGATGATGCATAGAAACCAAACTTTGACCTTGGACACCCTTTTGAATTTAAAGACGACCACTTTTATTTTCTGTAAAACAACCAAAATAACTAAATACCTCCCAATATGGGTATTTCCGGTGTCAGATTGATGCTAGAAAATCTGCTAAAAATGACCGAATACCACCCAATTTGAATATATTCAGAATTAGGGCGATGTACAGAAGCAAAAAGTCGAAAATGTTGTCACTTCGATAAAACCAATCATTTCAAACGATTTGTTATTTGACTCTGATCATATCTTATGGCCGATTTAACACATCGCAAGGAATCAATGAATTTGAAACGTTCAAATAGTACGATACCATATTTAAATTCTGTTGAGGCCACATATATCGATCAAAGCAGGTATATTTTTAAATAGTCTTTGAATTTCTTTTCTTTCCATAACTTTTGAGCCACATATCAAAATGTTATGAAGTTGGTTATTTGTAAGTTTGAGAGATGACTCGTCCGTATGACACTAGTTATGTTAAAATAAGTGATGCACTCTTTGAGATAATAGACTTACGTTGTTTTATTAACAATATAATACATAACGGTTGCTTAAGTTCGATTATAATCAAATAAAATGGGAACGTATAGGGCAGCCAAAATTTGCAACCACGTGTTCAATCATAATTCATCAGTTAACCCTTAACTGGCCCGCTCATCTGATAATAATATTGATCAAATCGATTTTCTAGTTTCTGAGATAATGTAGTTTCGTGATTCTCACATTTCGGTACATTACAGACGAAGTTACAGTCCGATTACAGTGAAATCCAATAGGATGTTATGAGGCAGCTAGACTTTTTATTTGACACTAATTTTGTGGAAATCGGGTCAGCCATCTCTGAGAAAAGTGAGTGAGTCCAAGTAGTCTTCGGAATTTGTTCCTTTTCATAGCTAGATTTCACATTTTTGAACATAATAGGAAAAGTAATAGTCCGATTGCAAAACAAATCAATAGGGTCTTATGGGGCAACTAGCAGTGGTGGGCACCGCTAACCGAAAATTTAGCGACGCTAATCGCTAAGCCGCTAATCGGAAAATTTAGCTCGATAATCGCTAAACGCTAATCCCACGCTAGCGGAACTTTCGCTAATCGCTAACTTATTAATATGTAAATATTCACATCGCTATATTTATTGCTCGTGTTTTGTATGTTTTGGACCACTTTGAGCTTTTGTGGTAAAACAAACGAATACAGTTACTTTTTAGAGCTATTCACAATGAGAGGTTCACAAAACGGTGTTCATACTTGATTTTGCACAAACGAGGAGTAACAAAAATTATTCTCCTTGCATTAAAAATAAATACTTCTAGGAATGTCTTCATAAAAATTCAATTATTATCTGAATCGAAAAAGTGGAACCAAAGTTGTCAGGATTTCAAGCGCATTGTAATTTACAAAAGTTCTTGGTGTCTTGAAAATTCAATCTAGGCCTTGAGCTTGTTCTTCAAAATGCTCCTGTGGCTTGTACGATACCTGGAACTCCATTTAGGGTAAAAAGACTGACTTGCACTTGTGTCGTAAAGAGAGGAACTTCAGACAATAAAGACAATTGAACGTTGTTTGAATGAAACGTTCATCTTTCGAAGCGATTTACGTACGCCATCAGCAATTCAGTTTTCCTAATAGTTCTATCGTCTCTTCTCTACAAAGTTTGACGAATTAGCGATTAGCGTTTCGAAGGTCAAATTTTTAGCGACGCTAACAGTTTCGCTAACCAGCTCAAAAATTAGCGAAATCGCTAAACCGCTAACTGAATATTAGCGTCGCTAATTAGCGATTAGCGAATTAGCGGAATGGTGCCCACCACTGGAGCACTTTTATACTTTCGGTTTTGCAAGTGATTACTATACCTTTCTAGGAGAAAGGCAAAAATATCAGATGAAAATAAAATGTACTTGGTTCGGTCTGGCTCAACAAGATCTTGAAAAAAAAGTGTTGTGCCCCATTAAAACAATATTCGACTCTACAAAAGCCAGCTGGTTATTTATTTATCATTATCTGATGACAGACGTATTCACGAACTGTCCAAAGCGAAGAAATCAGTTACTGGTTAAATCATATCGCAAAGTTTGCTTATAAACCACTAACAATCACTTTCTTTGGATGCCATATCTGTGGTTTACGGTTCACTCTAGTCGAACACAATTTCGTTCTTTTCACAGAATGCTAGAGATTTTTTATTTTAACACGCCTATGAACTGTACAAATGATTTCCAAGATCGCGCCAAATGACCTATGGTCGAATATCGACCATTTTTGATTTGAATGAAACTTCGCACACGTATTTGGCTTAGCAAATTGAGCATTTCTCACAGATGGAGAGATTTTTTACACCCAAGAGTTATATTCGAAGCATTGAACAGTGGTTTAAAACACGAAAAACGTGATCGTCAGCCTTTTAAGTATAAAAAAGGGCATTTAAATGCTACAGTGTATTCGACAAAGTTTTTGTAGATCTTAAGGGGCATCTTTTGATGCAAAAAAATTTTTGATTAATTCACCTAAAAGTGAGATAAAAGTTTTATATTTTTATTTACTTATCAAATCAAAACGAAGTCTTCAGCAAAGTTGTAGACAATCTTGAGTAGAGAAACTTTGCTGAATACGCTTTGGTTCTATCTCTTGAAAATCGACCACATACAGGTAATTTTATACAGAGACATCCTTAGAGCTTCTAAAAATCGAAAAATACCAAATAACTTTTTCTGAAGTGATTTTAGAGGCCTACTATGTTCTAGACATTTTTTTATATTTAAAAAATACATCATTCTGCCGAGCATACCTTGGGAAAATTTTCAACTTTTTATAGGGTTTAGGACATTTTAGATAAAAAAAATGCACTTTTTCAAAATAAAATTTCTCGAAAAGCTGCAAAAACAACAGTCTTCACTCGGAAGACGCGGATTAGTACTAGCTTCCCCAGGTGGTTTCACTAGTTTCTTGCAGTCTCTTAAAGATTTGGGCGCCACAAAAACTAGATCTACAAAAACTAGATCTACAAAAACTTTGTCGAATACACTGTAGCATTTAAATGGCATTTTTATACTCAAAAGGCTGACGATCACGATTTTCGCGTTTTAAACCACTGTGCATTGTAGAAAAACTGTCTGAGAATGAGTTGTAGGGAATTAAAAATGCATCATAAAAAATATACACTGTACAAAAAAAAAGATTTTTTTGACCAAAAAAAAAATTAAAAATAATCATTAAATTTCAATTTAAAAAAAAAGAGTTGATTTTTTGTTTTAAGAAACTTGACGTTAATACGCAACTTTTTAAAAAAAGTCCAGGATGGAGAAATGAAAAATAATTTTTTTATGGTAGATTATTTTTTTTATAAAAATTCTAATTCAAACATTTTTTTAAATATTTGTATTCTGATGATTTTGAAAGATGCAGAGAGTCATTTTGAACCAAAAAGCTCTTGGTAGTTAACATTCTTAAGGCATCGGTGTTCGAGTTATTTCTGCTTTAAGCTCGAAAAATTATAATTATTTTGGAAAATACACGTTTTTTTCTTAATTTGTCCGTGGTTCTCCAGATAAAACCATACGTTCATTGGAATGTTTGATCAAAAATATACAATTCATTCTTTGACAACAAAACGATTGGATAAATAATTCAGGCGCTGTACCTTAGCCTACCTACACGTCCCCCCTTGTCGAATGGCGTATAAAAAATATGTTTATTTTGTTTATTTTGGTATAATTTTCATCTGACTCGAAGTCTTAATGAACTAAGGTATATATGTATATAATATTAAAAACTTATCCTTTCTAGCTTTTTCTTCAATTTTTGCGAAGGCTCACCAAATTCAAAATGTTCTTCTATACGACTAAACATATTAATACACGAGGCAACGGGTTCATTGTGACCAAATTTCGTGCGATGAGAGTGATTGATTAATAGTGAGGATGGTTGAAGGGCTCTTTGCGGCGCACGAAAATTTATCAACGACAAGAGTTTTGGAGAGTCTACCTCATTATTCAACAACTTTGCCACAAATAATACCTGTTGTATCTTGCGGCGGCGTTCCAAGGTATCCAGATTGAGTAAACGACAACGGTCTGGATACGCTGGAAGATTGTTAGGTTGTCGCCAAGGTAAGTCTCGAAGAACTATACGTATGAACCTACGCTGCACACGTTCTAATCGTATACTCCAATAAAGCTGGTGTGGCATCCAAACAAGGTTGGCGGACTCGAGGATAGGACGATCAAGTGCACAATAGAGGGATTTGAAGCAGTATGGGTCTTTGAAATCACGTCCAATTTTCGATATGAAGCCTAACTGGCGATTGAATTTTGAAATAATCATAGTACGATGACGATCAAAAAACAGTTTTGAATCGAGGGTCACGCCAAGATCATTCACGTACTCAACTCTATTCAAAGCCTGGCCATCTATTTGGTAATTGAATTTAATGGGCGATTTTATACGATGATAGGTTATTACGTTGCATTTAGCAATGCTGATTGTCAGACAATTCAATTTACACCAGTACACAAACGAATTTATCATTTCCTGAAGACGATGACAATCCTCGATACAACGAATCGTTAGAAATATTTTAAGGTCGTCAGCATAAAAAAGCCTACATCCAATTCCTAATACAGCAGCAGCGTCGTTGAAATATAGTATAAACAGTAGTGGTCCCAAATTACTGCCTTGTGGCACCCCAGATTAATTGGTGAATGGAGGCGATGTTTGTCGTGCAACGCTACCTACTTGTTTACTAATAATAACTGTTTGTAAAGTACGCAATCAATAACTACTGGGTTACCTATAATATCTGTTTTCGTTTATAAATACGATTGCACTTCTTCAGAAGTGTTAGTAACAGTTTGCATTTTGTGAAAATGAATAAAGTGAAAATGGAATTCATTGCCAAATGTCATTTAATTGGGTATCATATGAAGAATATGAACAAGAAGTAACAGAATGCAGCAATATTTTCAAAAAATCAATAATAATAGCTGCCACACAAAAGTATCACTCTTTTGTTCCGATTTCAGAGAAAAAGATACGAACGAAGCTGTTTTGAAAAGATGACGAATCTTTTACTTATGATGTTTATAAAATATAAGGTGAAACTAGTTCTGTAAAGTATCAATGATGTCATAAAAAAATATGTTCCTAAGATGATAAAACTCGAAAATAAATATTTGATATATATATATATATATATATATATATATATATATATATATATATATATATATATATATATATATATATATATATATATATATATATATATATATATATATATATATATATATATATATATATATATATATATATATATATATATATATATATATATATATATATATATATTTATATATATATATTAGGGTGGGTCGATTTAAAAATCGCTTAGGCACATATGATTTTCGGATTTTAGGGATCAAAATAAGATACTTTTCTCAAGAAACCATACCTCTAACATGAATTCTGATGTCCCTTGTACTAACGTGTAGGTACCCAAAAGGTCAAATTTCAAAAAATCCTGTTTTGACCCATTTAGAGTGCCCCAATCGAGTCCAAATGTATGACCGACCCCCACTAACTTTGGAGGGCTGACCCACCCATGCTAGTGTTACCCCCCTGGGACCCCCCTAGGGGGTCTCCCATACAAAAATATAAAAAAAATATCAAAAAATCACCATTTTTGGCACTTTATATGACAAAAATCAGTGAAATGGCTATTATTTTTCCGCACAAATGAAGTTTCTAGGAAAAAAAAAGTTTTCTTTTTGTTTTTGGATTTTTGTTTTCTCTTTAAAAATTTATTCGATCAGAACATAGCAAAGAAACTAAAAAAATATTGTTTGAAGTCTTTTTTGGTTTCAACACTGGGCAATTTCGCACGGCTCTCTAATGTCGCCTCCATAACAGCCTCTACATTTTCCGATATTACTCGTTTGGAAACGCTAGCTAGCAGTTGAACGTGTTGTTCCGTTCCTTGTATATGTAATGGAATATGCGGATCAGTAAATGGTGAGTCATCTTCATTTAAATATGCTATCAATGTTTCATACGGAATGATTCGCGTGAATGGTGGTTCAAATACGTTATTTTTATCAGTCAAATCGATCATTTTCGTGTAATCGAAGCAATGGAAGTTTATATCTGGTTTTTTATATTCTCTAAGTTCCGATGGGTCTTCAACATTGTCTCGATATCGTAAAATTTTCTTGATAGCAGAGTCGCGCACCTCTTTCCTATCATCAAACAACATTGATAGCAAGATATTTTCCGAATGTGCAAAATATGGATTATTTTTAATTACATGATTGACAACAGTGCGTAAATTTGGCTCCAGAAATTGTGCCCAAGTAATGTACTTGAAAAATAATACACTACCGTACACGACAGAGCTGTAATACTTGATATTAAAATACATTGGCACATAAACCTTAATTATAAATTCAACCAGAATTCTTAAATTTTAGGTGGTTTTTTTCATTGTCACATATAATCGTAATAATCTAGCGGCCTTGGTGAGCCAGCGAGAATGTACAATTTTCCCTGGTTTTATGTTAGCCAGATCCACAGAAACCACGCCATTAGAAATTGCATGTGCCATGTCGTATAAGTACTGCGAATCGGTGGAATATTCGTGCTGTTCTGCAACAGGAGGCATATTTTCCAACGCAATTCTCTGAAAGTCGCTCACCACCTAAAAATATATAATAATTAAATAAATTTATTATGATTTCACCATTCAAAATGTTAGAAAATTATAATAAATGAGTGATAGCAATGACTTACCGGAAGAGCTTCAGAATTTTCAATTTGCTTGCTTAGTTTCCCGGTTGTTGATGTTGGTCCAGTGGTGGATGATTTATCCAAAACCCCAAACAAATGTCGAAACGGAAGTTCGTTGAAGTGTAGAAGGCAAACAAACCAATGCAATGGTCTTTTTAGCAGCAATTCGAATCTTCGTATAATTCCACCGTGTGTGCCAGTGTTTGCTGGCTCACCGTCAGTGCATATGCCAATCAATGCATCCAGAGATATGTTTTTATCGTTGAAAAATTCATTCAATTTTGTTGTTTTGTATTCAGCACTTTCCTTTACCAGTCTTGCGTAACCAATCAATCGAGAATTCGGTTCTCTCAAAATAACAAGGTGAGGTTCTTTTACCATCCTACTATGATACTTACCATCAATTTTTTCTCTCGTATAAGTATCATCTTTTCTGCCGTCGAATGAAAACGCTATTAAACCATTATTATTATTATTATTATATTATTATCCCATGCGAAGCAGGAGAAAACAAAAATCCAAAAACAAAAAAAAAACATTTTTTTCCTAGAAACTTCATTTGTGCGGAAAAATAATAGCCATTTCACTGATTTTTGCCATATAAAGTGCCAAAAATGGTGATTTTTTGATATTTTTTTATATTTTTGTATGGGAGACCCCCTAGGGGGGTCCCAGGGGGGTAACACTAGCATGGGTGGGTCGGCCCTCCAAAGTTAGTGGGGGTCGGTCATACATTTGGACTCGATTGGGGCACTCTAAATGGGTCAAAACAGGATTTTTTTAAATTTGACCTTTTGGGTACCTACACGTCAGTACAAGGGACATCAGAATTCATTTTAGAGGTATGGTTTTCTAAGCAAAGTATCTTATTTTGATCCCTAGAATCCGAAAATCATATGTGCCTAAGCGATTTTTTGATCCCCTACAAATCGAACCGCCCTAATATATATATATATATATATATATATATATATATATATATATATATATATATATATATATATATATATATATATATATATATATATATATATATATATATATATATATATATATATATATATATATATATATATATATATATATATATATATATATATATATATATATATATCACTTGAAACATTTCAACTCTTCTTGAGAACCGTTCACCCAATCGTCTTCTTGTCAAAGAATAGAATGAATTGTATATTTTTGATAAAGCTTTCCAATGAACGTATGGTTTTTGCTGGAGAACCACGGACAAATTAAAAAAACGTGTATTTTCCTTAATAATTATAATTTTTCGAGCTTAAATTAGAAATAACTCGAAAACCGATGCCTTTAGAATGTTAACTACTAAGAGCTTTTTGATTCAAAATGACTCTCTGCATATTTTTTTAAAATCATCAGAAAACAAATATTTTGAAAAAGGTTTGAATTAGATTTTTTTATAAAAAAATTAATCTACCATAAAAAAATTATATTTCATTTTTCCATCCTGGACTTTTTTTTTAAAGTTGCGTATTAACGTCTAGTTTCTTTAAAAAAAATGAAAAAAAAGTTCAACTCTTTTTTTTGAATTGAAATTCAATGTTTAATTTTTAATTTTTTTTTGGTCAAAATTTTTTTTGTGCAGTGTATATTTTTTTATGATGCATTTTTAATTCCCTACAACTCATTCTCAGACAGTTTTTCTATACAACCAACGATTTCTGGGCTACAATGCTTCGAATAAAATAAGCCCTTTAAAATGTAACTCATGGGTGTGAAAAATCTCTCCATCTGTGAAAAATGCTCAGTTTGCTAAGCCAAATACATGTGCAAAGTTTCATTCAAATCAAAAATGGTCGATTAAATTTTCGCGTATTTACAGGTCATTTGAAATGATTTTGCTCTAATGGAACATAGAGTATCAGCTTGCACATCTACTGGTGCTAATAACTCAATTTTAAAGAAAACGGCGCTTGGCTCGGTCTGGTCGCACACCGACCATATGTAGTTAAAAGTTATAAAAAAAAAACGAAATTCAATGACTATTTAAAACTGTAGCTGCTTTGATCAAAATATGTGACCTCAACCAAATTTAAATTTGGTATTGAGCTATTTGTACGTTCCCGGTATTGCTCGTGATTGAAAAGAATGTCATATTTAAAATAGAAGAAAAAACCTACTCTAAAAAATCGAATCTGAAATGATATCTATTCGACTGATATATAACCGAGTCCAACCTAAATATGAGTACAGTGACGTTTCGATTGTATCACGATAAAAAAAAATCGCGTCGTATATTTGAAACATATTTATTTCATGTTATTTGTATGTGTTAATGTATGTTCATTAGATTGGGACACGGTTATATGAAAAAAAAAATCGATGGTGTTATTTTGTCGCTCCCATGCACTTTTCGTGTTCCTAATGGGTCCTATACTGCCGGTACTCGCATAACTGTCCCATACTGATTTTTGGTCACTTTTTTTCATCGGGAATCGACTTAATTGTTATCATATTTTCTGGAAAAAAATTAAAATTGATACTTTTGTGTGCGAAAACATGGAAAAAATACCAAGTTGTTTTTGTCCCATATCGAAAGTACCCGCATTACAGTCCCACTGCATAGCTTAGCTTAGTTCTGACTGTACATATCAATGGTTGCTACTCCGTGATGGGTCCGAGCCACTCAAGATGCACAATGAATCAACTGAAAGAACGACTGAGAGTGGTAATTCCTTCTCACTGTGCATCATTCAATAACCCGATTTTTTATAGACCAATAACGGCGCCGGACACGTCCTTACAGTCAGTTGGGGATATCGTCGGTTTCGAGCAACACCGGCACAACTCAAGATTTAACCATTTCGAAATTTTGATGTCAAACGATGCCAAATACGATTGAGTTTTTTTTTTCACAAAGTCTCGTTTCAAAATTCACAAAAAAGCTTGAGTTATAAGCCGATGTGTCCTTGGAATTCAAATAAAAAACATGCACCAAAGAAGGTAAAAAAGAGATTTTAACTTGTTCATAGTTGTTGTGGATGTGATAAAGGTAATTTTTAACGCTAATTTTTCAATCCAGTTCCTCTTGAAACTATGAATTTCGAGTTGTGCCAGCGTCGCACGAAACCTACAATAAGGAAGGAATGTTATAATGCAGTCTTTGCTTTGTTAGAGACCGAGTATACCTCTGCATCCCCACGAAAACCAAGGAAGGGAGTTTTCGTTAGTGGGTTGTGTTTTCGATCAGGACTCACTTCGATAAGTGATATGACCATGATTAAAATGGATTAATGTAATAATATAATATAATATAATATAATATAATATAATATAATATAATATAATACAATACAATACAATACAATACAATACAATACAATACAATACAAAACAATACAATACAATACAATACAATACAATACAATACAATACAATACAATACAATACAATACAATACAATACAATACAATACAATACAATACAATACAATACAATACAATACAATACAATACAATACAATACAATACAATACAATACAATACAATACAATACAATACAATACAATACAATACAATACAATACAATACAATACAATACAATACAATACAATACAATACAATACAATACAATACAATACAATACAATACAATACAATACAATACAATACAATACAATACAATACAATACAATACAATACAATACAATACAATACAATACAATACAATACAATACAATACAATACAATACAATACAATACAATACAATACAATACAATACAATACAATACAATACAATACAATACAATACAATACAATACAATACAATACAATACAATACAATACAATACAATACAATACAATACAATACAATACAATACAATACAATATAATATAATATAATATAATATAATATAATATAATATAATATAACTGGATTAATGTAATAATAAATATAAATTGAAATAAGTTATTACAGCAATATTGCAGCGCAACTATTCACCGTGTAAAGTCATCCAAACAATATAGATATTATTATTATTATTATTAATTTAATGATGTACATATAATGTGAGAATAATAAAAATGAATTATAAAATACAATAAGAAGAATTAAGGCATGTAACGAAGATCTCGGTCGACTGCCTTCCAAAGCTGAAACTTTCAAAATTTCAAAGTAGGAAACGCAAAAAATAATGAAAATAGATACGAGAAAATATGGAAAGTGTCCGTTATATTGAGTTCGCAAACAAACATATGACATATCCATAGTTGTTCTGAAAGATATTTAGTCCGAAAAAATGCAGAAAAAAAATGCAAGTCGCAACCCTTCTTGAGCAGCTCTGCCGTTTGCTACTCTATTCGAAGGTAGATGGCGCTCACAATCTTTTCAATCAACCCAAAACACAATCCCAAAAACGATATTTTTCGATCTGTCTGTCTTCAATCTTTTTGAAGTACGACTTAAAAACAAATAACACAACGAATAAAAATGCCACTTATCTGTTTCACGAAGATACGCTGGCCGTACAGTGCAGTGGTTCGCCCATAGGAGAAAAATAGAAAATTTTTTTTTTTGTTTTCGGGTTATTATCCATTTAATGGATTAGTTATGAACCTGAGAATAAAGAAAAGCTGTTTTTGTTAGCCTATTTTATGAACAGTTTTTCCCGCATTACAGTCCCCCTGCATAGTGGTACAAACTGCAAACATATAATTTTGCTCTAGATTAGTGTATATCGGATTATTTTAGGCATATAAAAGTATGTCATTTAATTACCTAGACTAATGTTGTTTTTCTGTAGTACAATCTACGTTGCCAATGATACTGCAGGTTGCTGGTTGAATTTATATGTGATGGGACAAAATATGCGAGTACTTTTGAAATGTATCCGCATATTTTGTCCCATTTTGTCTTTTTTTTCAAGTTATATAACGTAAAACCAATTCCATCCATGGTTTTTTGTTCTCAACAATAAACTTGTGGTGTCATGAAATTGTTATGGTCATTGGTTCTGGATGTAATTGCTGGAAATCCGAAAATTCACGGATAATATTAAATCGCCGTTTTTTCAACATGTTGTTTTTCATTATGGGACAGTTATCCGGGTACCGGCAGTACAACAGCTGTGTAAATTTACAGATTGATCGGTTGAACTATATTTTTGCGCTCGATTTTCAAAGTTTCCATACGATTTTATATGGGAAAATCCACTTTTTCAAAACTTATTCTCTAGAGATGTCCAGTTGGCTCCTAAAAATATATCGGTACATGATATTTGCAGGAAATTTTCCTGGGAAAAACTCTTCTCAAGACCATAACGCGCTGCGATGCTTGTAGATAAAGTTATTTTTCTCAAACTGGTTGAATATATGACGAACGGCTCACCATTACATTTTTCTAGCAATACTGCTGAGCAAGTCTTTGAGCCTTTTGTTCATTGGATACAAGAAAACGTTCACCATCTTTTAAAACTGGAATAGGCTTTGAAGGTTTTTTAAGAATCTTCGACAACTTCCAAAAGGGTTTTGAATACGGTCTAAATTTTTCAACTTTAGTCTCAAAATTTTGATTTCTCAGAAGAGTAAATCTATGTTTAATCTCTTTTTGTAAATCTTTATAAATAGTTTTAAAAACAGGATCACGAGAACGTTGATATTGACGTCTGCGGACATTAGACAACGAATTAGAAGTTGAAGATTTTCGTCAATTATTGGTAAATCAAATTTCACTTGAGCCTTTGGAACAGAATAATTTCTGGCATCAATAATTACACATTTCAATGCTTCCAAAGCGGAATCAATATTCACTTCGTTTTGCAAATCTAGCTCATTATTGAAATTATTTTCAATATGAGTTTTGTATCTTTCCCAACAACAGAGCTTATAGGGTTTAGAACTGATTCATGTTATATGGGAAAAGTTACTGGAAGATGGCCAGAATCAAAATCTATTTATTTATTTATTTATTTATTTATTTATTTCGTCAAACAAAAGTAGACTACATATGTTTATAACTAACTTACATGCTATATGTTATTTATACTAGTGAAAGAGAAAAAAAAAGAGTTTATACATAATTGAATAATGGTTTCTTTACTTGACGGATTAATACAATGAATGTATTCTATCGATTTAAATTGCGCGTTGAATTGAAATATTGTTTTAATTTAGTTCTCGACATAGAAAAGTCAATTGCTTCACAGTGTTGGTTATACACTAACATCATTTGATTAATAGGCCCGTATTTTGCATAATTGTTTCGTTGATGATTTAAAGAAAACAAAGTCCGAGTTCGTAAATTTCTAGAAGGTACACAAAAATTGAGTTTTGATAATATTTCGGGTGAATCGACACGCTGAGATACGATATCGTTAACAAATGACATCATTGCGAATTCACAACGGGCTTTTAATGATTGGATGTCAATAAGTCTGCAGCGTTCGTCATATGATGGTAGGGGAAATGACGTCCATCGTAGATTACGAAGTGCATATGACAGGAATTGTTTTCGTACTGATTCTATTCTGTCTACATGTGTTGCAGAAAACGGAGACCATACAATGCTACAGTATTCTAAAAGTGACCCGACATAGGAATTATAAAGTGTTTTGATTGTGTATGGATCTTGGAAATTATAGCAGAAACGTTTTATAAAACTGAGCATGTTACTAGCCTTATTGATAATTGTATTGTAATGATCAGTGAATGTTAATTTTGAGTCGAGTATGACTCCTAAGTCCCTAACTCGTTCACATTTCTCTACTACCTGATCTCCTAAGGAAATAATAATGCTTGGTATGTTTTTTTTCTGCCAAAAGCCATCGAACTACATTTTTTTACGTTTAGCTGAAGAAGGCTTTTTTACACCAAATATGAAAATATTTTATCTCGTTACGGAAAATGTTTACATCATCAGCGTTTTTAATTTCAATGAAAAGTTTTATGTCGTCGGCATAATTAAGAGTTTTTACATGTTTTAGAATAAAGGAAATGTCGTTTACAAATAATATAAATAGAAGAGGGCCCAAGTGAGAGCCTTGAGGAACTCCCGAGGTTACCTGAATAGGTTTCGATAGTACGCCTTCAAATTTACTGTTTGTTGACGATCTGTCAGATACGATTCAATCCATTTGAGTAATTGTGGATGAATTCCAATTTTTCGTAACTTGAAGAGAAGCATGGGTATATCAACGCGATCGAAAGCTTTACTGAAATCAGTATAGAAGGTTTCAACATAATTTCCTTTATCCATTGCGTTCAGAGAGAAGTTAATAAACTCGAGTAAGTTAGTTGTTGTTGAGCGACCTTTGAAAAAACCGTGTTGCGTTGGAGTAATTGTTTTTTTCATTTGGTGGAATAACTTTTTGTTTATTATTGCTTCAAAAAGCTTAGGTATGCAAGAAAGAATGGCTATGCCTCGATAGTTGCTAATGTCAGATTTTTTACCAGATTTGAACACAGGCACTAGATATGAGTTTTTCCAGAATTTCTGGAATTTCTGGATTCCAGCGACATATTGAAAATCAAGAACAGTGGGGAAGTTAGCTCTTTAGCTAAGTGTTTCATAAATGCTGGCGGAATTCCGTCTGGTCCTGGACCTTTAGATGCATCTAGAGCTTTTAAAGTATCTTCAATTTCGCGTGCGCTGACATGTTCAACATTAAAATAGTTGGAAAACTCAGGAAAGTTGATGAAGACATTCTCATAATCACGATCAGATTCTGAGAAAGTTGTATAATTTTGTTGAAAAAAATCAGCAAATAGATCAGAGATGTCTGCCGGGTTCTCTTCAACTTTGTCATGTAGTTACATTTTTGAATGAAAATTTTCAGATTTTAACTATGATTTGACATATTTGAAAAAAAATTTTGGACAAGATTTGATTTCAAGCTCAGGTTCACACTAAAACTCTTCAAACGCGTTACTAATGGCATCGTTTAATTCGCCGCAATTGTTAATATAAGTTGTTAAAGCACCACGATTATTATGAGTTTTGTATTTTTTATATGCTTTTTGTTTGCGATTTTTAAGTTTTTAATTTGTCTATTGTACCAGACTGGGTTTTTGGAATTGCCATGACGTCTTCTTCTTTTCAATGGTATGTCGCTAATAAATAAATCAGATAATATTTTATAAAAAAATTTCTATAGCCGAATCGACGTTTCCATCTTCACACAATACATCTTGCCAGTTGATACCATTTAGTTTATGTTTTAATTCATCATAGTTTGCTGACTGAAAGTCAAAAACATCTTCGAATTCGTATTCATCAGGTCTTTTATTCACATGCACGAATAAAGAAAACTCTATTGCTGTATGGTAAACTTCGTTTTTCCATAATGGTTGTGATGAATTCGTCACACAAGTCTTCACTAATGTTAGACATTAACAGATCAAGATAACAATTTTGTCCATTTTTCACGTGATTTATTTGATTAAGGCCAAGACTAGAGGTTTTATCAAAAAGAAGTTGCAGCGTTTCATTTTTGCCAGTAATTGGAAGTAAAATACTATGGTTATCGATGTCCGGAATAAAATCAATGTTGCGTTGATTGAAATCACCGTATATGTGGAGTTTTACCTCAGGTAACAGCTTAGATGCTATATTTCCAACAACATGAAAAAACTTTTCAAAAATTTCTTTCCGCGCATTATTTGTAGGGAAATAGACAGAGACAAATACGTGTGTCTCTCCTGCTAGTTCTGCTTTAACCCAAACATGTTCGAACTCTTTAAACTGAATCGTGTCGATAAGCACTGAATTAAGGTCTATTGACACCGCAATTAAAACACCACCACCGGATTTCATTTCAGATAGTTGATAGTTACGGTCATTTCTATAGACATTATATCGGCAACCGAAGACTTCTTCGCTGCGAACACCCTCATCCCAACTGGTTTCGGTTGCTAAAATAACAGAAAATGAACAGGATAGTACATTTTTTTGAATTTCGTTAATTTTGTGAGCGTCTCGCATGCGGTTAAAATTTTGACAATATACAGAGATCTCGGTAGTGGTGGGGTGTTCGAGTTTAGAAGTTAAAGAATGAGAGTCATTATTAACAGAAGTGTTTACCAGAGCAGAGCAGGTCGCGTCATTTCCTACCTCTTCAGGTTGAACAAAATTATCGCCAGCAACGGTCCTCTGATGAGTGAGTCAATTGCGTTGAAGACACGAGTGCCTAGATGAGCACGCAATGAATTGTGAAGTAGGAATGTGTCCATGTTCGCTGATCATCTGGGATTGAGAAAGTGGAAACGCGTCGTTCGCCGGATATGGGTTTAGAGTTTCGCCTCTTTGAAATTGAATCGTAGGAATGAAGTTGGCTTGAGGTCTGGAGAAACGGTCTTTCGCTGCTGCAAGAAGCACTCTGTCAGGTGGTAGCAGTTGATTTGCATGGAAACGATTAGAGTTGGTGTGTTGTCGATCATTGTGAGAGTTGGTGCCGTTATTCTGTTGTCTGTTGACCATGTTATAGTTGGGACTATTGTGATTATTCAAAAAACTGTTGTTGACGTGACGGTTGGGGTTGGTATATCTACGGTTACTATTGGTGTTGAAGATGTTGTTCTGTCCTCTATGATAGTTGTTGTTGTTGTTACTGTTGTTGTTGTTATTATTGCTATAGACGTGATTTCTGTTCGGTAACTTGCTGCTCCTAGATGCACGATTTCGTTGTCGTGAACGTTTTTGCCTATTTCGCCATGCTCTGAATCGTATTCTGTCCTGTTCTTCACGACGCTTCGTCTTTTCGTCAATGGGTCGCCAGTCAGCTTTCCAACGCTTTGTTGATCCAATTAAACGCCATCCCGAGTGATCACAATCATTCTGTGAAACTGGCGAGGTGGAAAGCTGAGCTTTATTCTGTATTGTGTCAAATTTGGTAGATAACGATTTCAGCTCGTCCAAAATATTGAGCTTGATATTTGGATCTTCATGGGGGCTTTGATTGCCAAGCTGACTCATTTCGTTTTATATTTCTTGTCGCAATTTAATCGAAGTAAGGCCAACCAGCGACGTTAAATGATTTTTTAGTGTAGAAAGTGCCCTTGATATGCTATGGTTCTTGTTTTTTTTTTATAGGGGGGGAGTTTGTAATGATTTATTTATGTACTAAAATATCTATTCAGAATTAGTATTGTGTGTTCTGCCACAAATGGTGACATTTCAACACTATTATATATATTTGTACGCTTTTTAGTATTATTGAATGTTATTAGCTTTCGCAGTTAAGATAATGTAATTGTAGGAAAATTATTAAACCTACTTGTCAAGAAAAAAAAAGGAATAAAAGGAATAAAACGAAACTTAAAATAAACTTAAAATAAACTTCAAACTATCTTACCGACTATAAAGTGAGCTAATCGTTGCAATTGAGGATTGCAATTGAGGATTGTCGGAATTTGTTGATAATTTGGCTTGACATATTTTCTAATGTTTCTACATTAGTGAGCCTATGTAGCTCGTTCGTGCTAAACCAGGGAGGACGCTTCAAAATCATTTTCAAAAGTTAATTCTGAATCCTTTGAAGTGTCTTCTTCCTGGTTGCACAACAACTTGTCCAGATGGGAACTGCATATAACATTGTTGGTCTAAATATTTGTTTGAAAATTAACAGTTTATTCTTGAGACAAAGTCTAGAATTCCTGTTGATAAGAGGATATAAACATTTGATATGCTTATTGCACTTTGACTGGATATTTTCAATGTGCTCCTTGAAAGTAAGATTCTTATCATAAATTAGCCCTAAGTATTTAACTTGATCAGACCAATTTAAGACCACACCGTTCATCTTAATAACGTGGTTATGGGTGGGTTTGAGAAATGAAACTCTTGGCTTATGTGGAAAAATAACTAACTGTGTTTTTGAAGCATTAGGGGAAATCTTCCATTTTTGTAAGTATGAAGAAAATATATCTAAACTTTTTTGAAGCCGACTGCATATAACACGAAGGCTTTTTCCTTTTGCGGAAATGCTTGTACCGTCACAAAACAGAGATTTCTCACAACCTGGTGGTAAATCAGGAAGATCAGAAGTAAAAATGTTATATAAGATTGGGCCCAAGATACTCCCCTGAGGCACACCAGCTCTAACAGGCAATCTATTAGATTTACCATTTAGATAGTTAACCTGGAGTGTGCGGTCAGTTAAATAACTTTGTATCATTTTTGTGAGGTAAAGCGGAAAACTGAAATTTGACATTTTAGTTATTAAACCTTTATGCCAAACACTGTCGAATGCCTTTTCTATATCTAGAAGAGCAGCTCCAGTCGAATAGCCTTCAGATTTATTAGTTCGAATCATATTTGTTACTCTAAGTAACTGATGAGTAGTGGAATGCCCATGGCGAAAACCAAACTGCTCATTTGCAAAAATTGAGTTCTCATTAATATGTTTTAACATTCTATTAAGAATTATTCTTTCAAAAAGTTTGCTAATAGAGGAAAGTAAACTAATTGGTCGATAACTTGATGCCTCAGCTGGATTCTTTTCGGGTTTTAAAATTGGAGTGACTTTGGCATTTTTCCATTTCGTAGGAAAATGTGCTAGTGCAAAGCATCTGTTAAAATTTTTTACCAAGAAATTAAAAGAGTTTTCGGGAAGTCTTTTGATGAGGATATAGAAAATCCCATCATCTCCTGGTGCTTTCATGTTTTTGAATTTTTTGAGAATGGTGCACCTCATTCAAGTTTGTCTCCAATACCTCTTCGGAAAGAAATTCTTGGGTGGTGATCTGAACATACTTTTGGTTTACTTCATTTTCAATAGGACTTACTACGTTCAAATTGGAGTTATGAACACTCTCAAACTGCTGAGCAACTTTTTGAGATTTTTGTTTATTCGTTAGAAAAATGCAATCACCATCTTTAAGGACTGGAATGGGCTTCGAGGGTTTCTTAAGAACCTTCGAAAGCTTCCAGAAAGGTTTTGAATAAGGTTTTAGTTGTTCAACTTCTCTCATGAAATTCTCACTTCGCAAGAGAGTGATTCTATGTTTAATTTCCTTTTGTAATTCGTGAAAAATAATTTTCAAAGCAGGATAACGAGATCTTTGGTATTGACGTCTCCGTATGTTCTTCAAACGTATAAGAAGTTGAAGTTCACTGTCAATAATTGGTGCATTAAATTTCACTTTTGCCTTAGGAACTGATAAATTCCGGGCATTGAGTATTAAGCTGCTAAAATTTTCTAATGCTCTGTCAATGTCAGCACTATTTTGTAAAATAATATCATCATTCAAATTTTCCTCGATCGTAGAACGATATCTATCCCAATTAGTCTTGTGATAATTTAACACAGATCTAGTGGGATTTAAAATAGTTTCAAGGGAAATAGAAAATGTTATGGGAAGATGATCAGAATCAAAGTCAGCATGGGTTAATAAACCACTGCATGAATGGCTTTGATTTGTTAGTACCAAATCAATTGTAGATGGATTCCTAATAGATGAATAACATGTAGGACCATTTGGAAATAAAACTGAATAAAATCCAGCCGAGCAATCATTAAACAATATTTTTCGCATTAAAATCACCGATGATTAAAAATTTAGATTTATTTCTTGTGAGTTTTTGCAAATCTCCCTTGAAATAATTTTTTCGCTCACCAGTGCATTGAAAAGGCAAATACACTGCGGCTATAAATAAAATGCCAATACTTGTTTCAATTTCAATTCCCAAACTCTCGATAACTTTGGTTTCAAGATGGGGTAAAACACGATGTTTTATTCGACGGTTGATAACTATTGCAACTCCACCACCGGCAACATCAATTCTATCAAACCTATGAACCATATAATTTGGGTTCTTTTTTAGTTTAATATTTGGCTTCAAAAGCGTTTCAGTCACAACTGCAATATGCACATCGTGGACTGTTAAAAAATTGAAAAATTCATCCTCTTTCGCTTTTAAAGAGCGAGCATTCCAATTCAGAAAATTTACAGCATTATTTAAAATCATTGCTGAATTTCAATTTCATAACAATATTAGTTGTAAATTTTATACCTTCTTGAACAGCCTCGTACATCGAGTTACAGTTGAACAAAACAGACATTAGCTGCAGCATGGATTGTTGTAGGTATTCAATCTTTTCGGGAGTTGGATTACCTAAATCAATACTGGCTGACTTTTCAGCACCAAACACGAATGGTTTGTTACTGTTTGAATTTGAAATATTACCTGAAAGGACACTGGCATATGAACAGCCTGGTGTTACCTGAACAGGATTATTTTTCTGAAATTTGTTATCTGAATTTAAATTATTACCTACAGACACACCTGCTAATGAAAGTGCTGGTGATGTCTGAACAGTACTGAAAGTCTTTTGATTACCCACATTGACAACAGGTTGTTTAGAATTCCTACGTTGTCTAAAAGCAATAACTTTTGGCCTTACAGGACAATTGAAGAAGTTAGATTTGTGATTTCCCCCACAATTTACACATTTGAAACTATTAGTGATCTATTTCACGGGGCAGATATCTTTCGTGTGACTAGTGTCACCACAAATCATACATTTTGCAGCCATATGGCAGTTTCGAGTTCCATGACCATAGGCTTGACAATTCCGACATTGCGTAAGATTATGGATTCCTCCATGTCTCTTGAAATTTTCCCACTTTATTCGCACGTTGAATAAAACACGTGCTTTTTCTAAACATTTTAAATTATGTACTTTGGTACGATCAAAATGTACTAAGTAATTTTCCTGGTGTATTCCAGTTTGAAAAATTTTGGCATTTGCCTTTCGTTTCATCAAATTTACTTGGTTGGGGGCAGAACCAAGTGATTCTGACAAAAAATCTTTGATTTCATCAATACTATGATCATTTGAGAGACCTTTCAACACAGCCTTAAACGGTCTCTCGTTTTTGGCATCAAAAGAGTAAAATTTATACATCTTTTCAGTCAAATACTGTAAAAGATGTTTATGGCCATCAAAAAATTCGGCCAAAATACGAATTTCGCCTTGGCGACCAATTTGAAAATTAACTTTCACATTCGATAGAAATGATGAAAGTTCTGATCGAAATGCTTTAAAGTTTGCTACAAATACCACAATAGGTGGAACTTTAACCTTCTTCATAACGGCTTTATGCTCAGTATGAGAAGTTTGGAATTCTAGATCCCCAACAGAAGAAAGAATATCATACCTGTTAGTCGAAATTTCAGTGTCACTTGGAGGAGATGCCTCACGTTTTCTTGATGCCGCATCAAAGCGAGCTTTTTTATTTTTTCCAGGCATAACTGGACAACTTCACTACACTTTCACTCCACTATAGAATTTGAGTAGAAATATCTCAAACCAAATTAATTCACTAAACACTCGTTAACTTTAAAAACAAATTTATTACTTTGCCTTTCAACAGGTAGTCTTTTAAAAAGATTGCCCGTTGAAAGCGAAAAACAAAATTTTAATATCTCTCGGTAGTCTAAGACTTAGCCTCGAGCTGTTGGTAAAATGCGACCGTACTGTAGGACAGTTCAAGTCGATCTGCTGCTATGGTTCTTGTTGATGGTGGCTAACTCATGCTTTAGATTATTGAGCAGCGTTTCAAGATTATTTATATCTTTCGTTGCAGTATACGTTTGGTTCGGCTGGTTTGGGTATTGCAGTTTGAATTTATGCACACCCTGTGTGTTTGAATCAATCTGAGTCACCAGCAGCTTTTGCTGTTCGGTCAAACTCAAACGTCATCGTTACATAAGTTTGGCATGGGCCGCAGCATGGTAGCAGGTATGATGTGAGGTCGGCAGTTCTTTTGTTTGATGTTGTGTCAGCAGTTCTTTTGTCAGCAGCTCTTGTAACGCGATTTAAGCCACGGTTAGACGGTAACCCCACACAGGAGGGGTGAAATTTACGACTGCACCCATCGCACGACCACAGCTCTTCGGTGGTAGAGTCAAAACAAACTTCGCAACGTTCGCTCATGTTTGGCATAAACAAAACAAAACACTGCCGATTAAAATAAACTTCGCGCAAACAAAACAAGTATAAACTGACTTATACACACCGGGAGCGACTAAGAAACACATCCGAACTGGTTGACGGTCAAACTACGCTCAGCATGTGTGATCAATTCACTACATACATGACTTTGATCTGTAAGCACCAAATCAATTGTTGATGGATTCCTTACAGAAGAAAAACATGTACGCCTATTCGGAGACAAAATAGAATAGTATCCTGAGGAACAATCATTGAATAAAATTTGCCATTGCCATTGCCATTGGAATTACTTTGAGAATAATTTGTTTAGCATTAAAATCGCCGATTTTGAAAAATTTTGAACGATTTCTGGTGAGTTTTTGTAAATCACCTTTAGAATAATTTTTGTGCTCGCGTGTGCATAGGAATGGTAAATATGCTGCTGCAATAATTAAAATCCCAAGTTCAGATTGAACTTCAATTCCCAAAGTTTCAATAACTTTCGTCTCAAGATGGGGAAGAGCACGATGTTTGATTCGACGATGAATAACAATTGCAACTCCACCGCCGGAACCCTGAATCCTATCATATCTATGAACCACGTAATTGGGATCATATTTCAATTTCATGTTAGGTTTCAAAAATGTTTTAGTAATAATTACAATGTGCACATTATAATTTTATTTACTGTTAAAAAATTAAAAAGCTCAATTTCATTGGCGTTCAATGAGCGAGAATTCCAATTTAAAATTTGTTTGTTTATTTAAAATCATTGTTGATTGTTTTATTTAAAATCATTGCTGAATTTCAAATTATAAACAATTTTAATTGTAAAATTTGTTCCAATTGGCTTCAAACATGGAATTTGCTTGCAACATGGCGTTCATAAGATCGAACATTGCCTGTTGCAGAAAAAAAAGTTTACATGCCGTAATAGGCCCCAGGCAGTTGACATTAGAAAAAATATTTTCGGTAGCTATATTAGCTGAAGTAATAGGTGTATTTTTATTTTCTACCGTGTTTTGCTTACCTCCCATATTAACGGTCATTTTCGAACTACCAACATTAGGCGATAGAATGTTCGAACTACCTGTTACCTGTGCATATGTTAAACGAGTATGCAAAAGAGTAGAAAAAGTGGGCGGTACTGGTACGCTTGGAGAATTATGTTTTGAAGTTTGTTTTTATTGGGAAATTGAATTTTGTTTACCTTGCCTTGCCTTAACAATTGCTAAACGGACTGGGCATTGATAAAAAATTGATATATGGTTGCCGTTACAATTCGCACAGGGAAAATTTTTACTCTCGTTCACAGGACATGTGTCCTTTTTGTGAGAAGAGTCTCCACAAATAAGGCATTTTTGGTCCATGTTACAGAATTTTGAACCATGGCCAGAACGTTGGCAAATACGGCATTGGGTGATATTCTTTTCACCTCCGCCAAACTTTCGATATAATTCCCATTTCACTCGCACATTATAGATAGCATGTGCTTTGTCAAAAAATTTCAAATTGTTAACCTCAGTGCGGTTAAAATGAATTGAATAATTAACAAGGGAAATTCCAGCTCTCTGACTGTTTTCGCCTCGTGAATTTTTGTTTCACTATAATTACTTGGGTAGGGGCTATGTCAAGTAATTCTGTTAAAGTAAGTTTGATCTCATCAACGGTTTGATCGTTGGTGAGACCTTTCAATACGTCCTTGAACGGCTCGGCGCCTCTAGTGTCATATGTAACAAAATTATACATCTTTTCATTTAAATACTGAATAAGACGATTCCAATCTTTCAATGTTCGGGCCAGTAAGCGGCATTCGCCTCTTCGGCCAATTTGATAAGTAACTTTGACGTCGGAGAGAAACGTAGAAAGTGCTCTTTTAAAAATGTTAAATTCTGAAGCAATAGTTACCACAATAGGTGGAACTTTCTCCTTTTTTAAGGAAATTTCACTTTGAATAGTTTTACTTTCGAACATTTCAATTTCGCCGGCTTCTTGCTCAGGCAGAATATCATATTAATTTTCACTGCATAAGCTAGTGTCAGAAAGAGATGCCTCTCTTTTCCTTACCGTGGCGATGCGTGGTTTCTTTTTTCGTCCTGCCATTTCAGGTGATACGGAAAAAGTCCAAAAATAATATCAAATTGCAAGTCTTGAGTAAGAAAGAAAAAGGTAGTCTTGAGAAAGACTGATGTAAGTTACCTTCAGGTAATCTTTAAAAGACACTCTGACAAAACACAAACTTTGAAGCTATAGGCAGTCAAAGACCAGTCCACAAGCAACCGAAAATACGTCTGACCTGTCGGGCAGCTTAAGACGCACTGACGTTTGGGAGTGGTCATTCTCCCTCACTGTGCACCATCCAATGATCCGATTTTCGATAGACCAATAACGATGCCGGACACGTCCTTACAATCAGGAGGTGATATCATCGGTTTCGATTGGACAATTTAAATATAACGCAACCTACTTTTGAAAATTGTGAAAATCCGCATTACGCAATACACGAATAAAATGCACTAACTAAATGCACTTTTCATGTATCTTATAGGTCCTATAACAACTGTGTAACTTTTCAGATCGATCGGTGGAACTATATTTTTGCGCCCGATTTTTAAAGTTTCCATCCGATTTTATATGAAAAAATTCACTTTTCAAAAACTTATTCTCTAGAGATGTCCAGCTGGTTCCTAAAAATATGTCGATACATGATATTTGTAGGAAATACATGATATTTGTAGGAAATAATGATGAGAAATAATTTTGCGTTGAATTAAGATTGCAAGTGTGATTTTGCTCATAGTATCTTCGGGAAAACCTCCAAGATAAATTTTACGTGATATAATGATTGAAAGTGCAAAAGCAGCATGCTACAGCAATTGCTAGTAAAATCCAATGGCGAGCCGTTCATCAGATTTTCAATCAGTTTAGGGCAATAACTTTTTCTACAAGTATCGTAGCGCCTTACTACGATAAGAATTTTTCTTAGTAAAATTTCCTACAAATATCATATACAGGTCGGACTCGATTATATACAGTCTCCGAAAAATTTTCACTCTATATAATCGAATCAGAAAAAAAATTTTTTTTGTTTATTTTGCATAAATATTTTGTTGTTTTTAAATAAATAAGTTTTTTTTTTGTTTATTTTGCATACATCTTTTGTTGTTTTTAAATAAATAAGTAGAACTTTTTTGACTGACACCCTTAAAGTCGCAAAAAACCTTTCTTACAAAAATATATGTATGTATAGATTTCGTAGTTATTCTTCATGTTATTGCAGTCAGCCATGGCAAGAACACTACACCGTGCTGCACGGGTGCCACTTTTGCATAGAAACACTACACGGCGTGTATTGCAACTTGCACTGCGTGATGTGTATTGGGTAGATAGTAGATTAGCTAGATTAGCGACTTGCGTATTGGGTAGATAGTAGATTAACTAAAAACACTGCCTTTAATTTATTTAAATTTTTGCTCACCAGTATTGATTTCAACTTCATAAAAATAAGTTTTTGAAAAGAGTCAACCTCTATCACCTCAACCTTAACATTGAAATAGTAATATTAGGGTCCATTCAAATTTAACGTCACATAAATAACCCTCACCACTTTGTCTACCATGTTTCCAATACTCAGCACACCAGGCATAAAAACTCCTCAGCCCTGCTTGCGTTATGTAACATTTGAACGGACTTTTATGAATCAATGAGGAAGCGCTTATTTATAACGTAACGCAAGAATAATTATTGTTGATCTCCTTTTCCCCTTTGCCATGCTTTTTGGTTGAATTTTCCGTATGGGTTGCAACACTTTGGCAACTCTCTCTCGTTTCCTGAGCGTTACATAATTTGTAAACGTTCCCTCGCGATATTCTGTTTTAGATCAGTTTTACTTTACTTGAAACATTATGGCTCAAAAATCAACGTTTTGGGTCAAAAAAATGCTGCGTTACATCATTTTGGACTGAAGGGAACGTCCATTAATTACGTACCGTAAACAAAAACTATTTTCGTTCCCCTCTTTCCTCTAGGTAACGCTCTTTGTATAGATCTTCAAAATTTTTAGTATTGATTGCGACGTTTTGTCAGATCTTTACCTCCCCCTAAGCGTTACGTATTTTTGGACGATCCCTATACGACATTGCTACTTTAGGTAAGTTATATTTAAAATTGAAAAAAAAATATTCTTTTTATGATTCGATTATATACAATTTTATATATAATCGAATCATATAATCGAGTCAATATATAATCGAGTCTGTATATAATCGAGTCCGACCTGTATCGATATATTTTTAGGAGTCAACTGGACATCTTTAGAGAATAAATTTTGAAAAAGTTGTTATTCTTATATTAAATCGTATGGAAACTTTAAAAATCTGGCGCAAAAATATAGTTCCACCGATCGATCTGAAAAAATACACAGTTGTTATAAGACCCATAAGAAACACGAAAAGTTCATAGGAGCGAAAAACAAACACCATCGCTTTTTTCCCATATAACCGTGTCCCAGTCTTATGTGCATGCTTCAAAATCCTAGCACTGTTTTCATAGTAAATAGTAATGTTTTCAATCAAACTAACATGGTACTTACAGATGATCACGTACCGAACAGGAGTATCTAGTATTTTGTATTCTAAAGCTGGTTGAGCTAACCAAGTTCTTCGGTCAACTATGCGTAGCACTCTGCAGTCAGTAATTTTGGCTGAAATGAAAAAAGAATATGGGAAAATCAAGCTAATAAGCGATAATCAAGTCACCTAATTCTATTCTATTTTTTTACTACCATTAACATAAGAAATACCTGCAGGAATCTTTACAACGATGCAAAAGTATTTCAGCCATGGTTTCATAGTTATGGCCAACATCTTTAGAGAATAAATTTTGAAAAAGTTGATATTAAGAGAAGTTGGCCAAATATCAAAACATTTAGGTTCACATTGAAGCCACATCCTAACCGTTTTCGAATTTAATGTTATAGGAAAATTCACACCTCACCATGGGTGCGTATTCTGCAGAAAGTTCGATTTTATACTGTTTTTGCCGCACCCCAGAGCGATGAGAACGGTAATGCAATGCTCAGTTGATCGCCGAGGTATTTATTTCACTTTTCTTGCGTGCGCGGATGAGCAATTTACAAGTATTTCACTGGGTTTTTGCTCTGTCAAATTAGGAGCGTTTTTGACGTAGAACTACGTTTTTCTTTAGCCTACCACATGGGGATGTAAATAGGAAAAATATTAACGAAAAGGGGACGAAATATGTCCCTTTTTAAATGCTTATAAATCGGTTTGTTTTCAACCGATTTCCTTCATTTTTGCAGCAATTGTTTGGAAAATTATACACGCATCCACCCAAATGTAGAAAATTGTTGATTGATTATGGAAACTATGGTACTATTGATAATTGTCAAGCCTTGTTTAAACGAAAACTACGTCCTTTGATTGGTCGTTATATGATTGCTTCCCAAGCACGGTCGACGGAATCATATACCTTGCAATTGAAAACATGCTATTTGGCCTATATAAGAGCCTGTTTCAGCCGAAGCCGCTCATAATAGTTCTGGACAGCGACAAGTTGTCAACAGCAGTCGTCCTTCCTTAGCAGCAGCACTAGCCCTGTGGTTGGTCACCACGTCTCAGGAGCAGCGCGGTTCTTCTTAGCGTGTGTCGCCAGACTGCCATTATTCCCCCGTGTTAGGGCAGCATGAAGATCGTCATCACCAAATCCAATTTTGAACAGCAAAATGCCTTTTTTCAAGGCAAATAAACAAGTCATTGAAAGTTAATAATTTTTGACAACGTAAGCAAGCATTCTGTGCGGATTCTAGCAGTTACATCTGTCGCGGCCGTCTAATTTACAGAAGGTGAAATAGCTTCCACAGTGCATGTTGTCCATGCATCTTAACTCCCCCACTGTTGGGGCAGCACAAAGGTTGCGATCAGCAACCGATTTTGACGTAAAACTACGTTTTACTTTAGCATACCACACAGGGATGCAAACTGAAAAACTGGGACGAAATTTGTCCCTTGTCAAATGCTTATAGGTCGGTTGGTTTTCAACCGATTTTCTTCATTCTTGCAGCAATCGATTGGAAAATTATACACGCATCTGCCCAAATGCAGAAAAATGTTGTTTGAATCTACGAACTATTGCACTATTGAAAATTGTCAAGCCTTGTTGAAATAAAAATAACGTCCTCTGATTGGTCGCTTGCTTGCTGTGTGTGTATGATATGGTATGATGTGTGTATGGTATGATGATATAGTATGATGTGTGTGTGTGTATGATATGATATGATGTGTGTGTGTGTGTCTCTATGATATGATATGATGTGTATGCGTCTGTATGATATGGTATGATGTGTGTGTGTCTATGATATGGTATGATTTGCGTGTGTGTGTAACAGCAACAATATCGTACGCTTAGCCTGGGGGCTAATAGTGGTCTCGATCAACTCGATTTTAGTTGAGAGAATTCGTTATCGATATTGTTTTTGGCACATTTTGCATGTGTAGGATAAGTACAACGATACACCGGCCCCAGTGCTCAGTCGAGAAAATTTCCAGCTCGAAAAGATCCTCGACTCGATCGGGAATCGAACCCGATATCACAACCGTGTAGGAGAGCTAGCCGACCGACATCGCTAGCCACAGAGCCACGGGGACCACACTGTGTGTGCTGTGTATGGTTTTTAACTCGGCACGTTCTGCTAACTGCTGAATCCGGTTCACGAAATTCACAACCCTTATTAGTAGACATTATAACTCATTACCCAAGTAAAAATATTGGTTTTATCACAATTTTATAGCGCTCAATACAGGCAAAAAAGCGCTATGAAACTTTGTTAAAACCAGTTGTGTTACTAGGGCAATGAAACACTCAATGAATTTGTTAATAGTGTACGTAGTTCTACGTCATTTATGCGGTCGTGTCTTGGATACAACCTCCTACTTTTTTTCGTCAGAGAAACTATTACTCTGCGCTCTCTCTACAGCAGATGGTGTGATGCACATTTGAATGTAAGCTCACATTTGAGCCGTTGAGAGCAAAAGTGGTACATGCGCCATTAAGTAAATTTTTCAGGAGACGCGGTAAACGAAAATACTCAAATAGTGAATTATTCACAACAATTTTATTCAAAACAACTGCACTAAATCATTGCTGGAAAGGTTTCAAAAGACGGTACATGAAAGCATAACGAGTTCTGGTTGAGAAACTTACACAAACTTCAATGGAAAAACATGTACCACTTTTGTTCTATGGGAAAAATAATGACAACCAGAAAACGTTGAGAGCAAAAATGGTACATGTCCAGTGTGAGCATGAAGGATGCATTATAGCTCTCTAATCTTAGGACATAGAACATTCATGTCTTCAGCAGAGTTGTCCAAGTGATTGAGTACTATAGAATGATGATCTGTTTGTTGAGGAATTCTGTCTCTTCGTGGCGCTGGTGTATATGTATTTCGTAACAGCATATGCGTTAATACTGAAATAGGTAAAATGCTTTCTGTTACAAAATAGTCATGGGTACACTAGCGCCACGTAGTGAGAAAATTCCAAAGCAGACAGATTTTCATCTGAAAGTACTTAATCCCTTGACCAACTTTGCTGAAGACATGATTGTTTTATATCCTAAGATCCTCGACTTACAATTCATCTAACATGCACAGACTGGACATGTACCACTTTTGCTCTCAACGAAATGGTGATTATGTGAATTACCAAAAATTGTGTTGGCTATAATTTTGGTTTAGGTTATCAGATCTCGGTTTTTCTTGGATATTCTAGTACATTATTGCATTCTGCATCAATTTATGCAAGAAACCCAAAATGGCACATGTACCACTTTTGCTCTTAAAGGCTCAGTTGTCAAGAGGGAAGAAAACTTTTTCTCTTTAAGATAAAGATGAGCAAAACAAAATAGGTGAAAATGAAACTAGCTCATGTATACTCGGATTGTTATTGATTTGGCCCTTTGTAAATAAACACTGTTTGTATTATGTATGGTTGTATATTTGCATTTTTCAAATTATAAGGCTTTGAATGCATGCAACTCTGCCAGTTTTCATACTTAATAGGTGTCACAGGTTACTCATCGTATCAACGGACTCGTTCAAGCGCTATACAGAAATTGTATATTTTATGATACAAACCACGCACACGTGTACGTGGCCCCAACAACATACTTATTGCTTGTTGGTTTAATTCGATTCCATGAACGAAATTATAAATTTTGTATTGTAAACCACACACATTTTTCCATGGTCTTTCGTGTTTTAATCGGTCTCAAATCATGAAATAGTTTTTTTTTTTAAATAGACGAACAGTATACGAGAAATTTATTAGGCATAAAGCCAGATGTGATGGTGACCAAATATCTGGATTCTCCGCGTCGATACCATCCATGAGATCGTATTTTCTACAGATTGATCATCAACGCGTAATAGTTGTTGGTAGCCAAAAGGGTCACTTCAACACAACATAGGAGTGGAGGGGCATTAACGTGGATACAACTTTCGTGATTCGTAGCTTTAGTAACATTATATAGTTGACTAATATAAATCAATGAAGGATACGTTTCGGTTTCACGGTTACATACGGTTACAGTTACATTATGACCTCGTAAGGAAATGTCCGAACATTTGAGTTGTCTCAATTCAATTGTAGGTCCGGGATCAACTCAATTATAGGTCCAGTGTGCGTTCAATTATAGGTCGCGTGCGTTTCGTTTTTTCAGTGTTACATCATCAAACAGAATGAGTTCGGAACCCGTTTTAATTTTCGCGGTGAATATAATTATTTCATAGGCGCGATATTAGTTGTTATGAACCCGGTGCTCGAAATCAGCGCATCGTTTACCAAAACGAACCCAGCTGCAAACCCTTCCCTCACCTCCAACATCCCAGTGATTTCTCGTGGAAGTGCAGAGGTGTTCTCGGCTTCCAACAAAGCGAGTATCACGTCAACATGTTCCTATACATACTCCTTCTTTGACCTGCATTCGGATGCGGCCGGCGCTGGTATTGCCTAATATAAAGATTAAGGTCACCAGTTTTAACACATTGAGGATGAATGTTAATCCCAAACATCATCCGCTGGTTCTCTGTGTTATTACAGCTGATCTGGCAATAACGGAGTAGCAACCGCGAGCGGTCAATCATGCTCATGCTCATGCTTAAGATAAAGATGAGCAAAACAAAGCCTGGATATATACTTTTTTGGCCGAGAAAAATGAGGGAAGTTTGAATTTATTTTTAAGTGCATAGTACCATTTGTATTGCAACCAAGTGGTATTTTTCTAAACTGTAAAGTTTATCAACAACAAAAATAATACGTTTGATTTTGAGATACCACCAATTGAGATCATACCAATTATTACTGGAGTAATGGCCGTTTCCCCGAAACGCTTTTTTTTTGCAGAGGCTTGTGGTGATCCTGATATAGACTCAGCGGGTCTGCTGAACTCAAAAAGCTCATATTATTTCATTAGTTTAGAAGAGCGTCGTGTCCTTGAACGATCGCTTTTAAAAGTATTTTGTTTTCAGTGCAAACGGGAACGTTTTTCCCAAAAAATGCACATTTTGAGCGCTAAAAATTGCAATGAATTTTTTTACGGCAAAATGTAACTGTATGTTTCAAAAAGCGATCGTTCAAGGACCGGCGAATTTAATAACAAAAATTTAAAAAAAAGAAGGAAATCGGTTCAGTAGTTTTCCCGCAATCAGGATCACGGCAAAGTCATTTTTCTAAAAACACTATTCCGAGATAATCGCGTGTAAAGTTTCAAGTTTAGCTTATGCGGCCGTGGCGAGGCGCGCCGCAAATCGCTCTAACTTTCTCCCTATTGCTCAAACTTCATGAAAATTTGTGAAAGAAGATAATGCTATAAATTCGTCGTGACCAAAATCTCAAAGTGTGATGATCAATGATCTGAAACAAGCCAATGATGTATCTGATGTCGAGCACTTTGCACATGAGTATCGCGTGTATGTGCCGGCGCGAGAGCGATGGTGTCAAAACGGACTCGAATCTGTCTGTTCAGTACAACTTGGGTAGCGGTATTGGCTGTTTCAGGAACCCCGCTTTTCCAGATGTTAAACTACTGGACCGCAAGAAATTGCTATATGTGTCGCTTCTCAATGGTAAGGAAGTTTATACGACATCAGACTCTTTTAGTGTGTCATTCGTCTGCCTGTGTGGCTCTGTGTAATAAACTACCTTAACCCAAATCAACCCAATCATGCCATATGGCATAATTGCCAAATTGTACATTTCTTTATTTATTTATTTATTTATTTATTCATTCTCCATCTGACTTTTTAGGTCTTAATGAAGTGTGGCGGGGAAAAGCCCATTTGAGGCATTTCTTGCGAAACCCTCAAGTGCGCATCTTTTGATTTAAATATTTACATATCTTGCATAAGGCCTAACAATGCCACATTAATACTACAAAGCTGACACTGACTAAGCTTAACTATAGTAAATTGAGAACTATTGAGAGCTAACACATTATAACATTCGCTTAAGTCTATTTTTAAAAGTAACACTTGATGCATTGAAGTCAAATAATTCAAACACATTATTAAAGACGCCACACATCTCCATTATGGGTTCTTTTGACCATATTCAGTTCGTTGAAATGGAATCGATGCAGAGCTATCCGGCTTTTTACGCGCCATAATGGCGGACGTTACGATCGTTGCGGTAAACTGTGTACATTTATCCAAAAAGCTGAAGGGAACTAATTTGATCATTTAGCCAGGTTTCAGTGAGGACGACGACGTCATGTTCGGTATCCGAAGCAGCAACAAAAAGCTCATCTATTTTCGTACGCAGCCCTCTTAAAAGCAAAGCCTTGGTGCTACATTCCGTATCGGAACTCGACCTTCTGTTTATTATACACAGACTTCGCAGCCAACTGTTGGGTGTACAGGACAATTGCGGGGCTAGCGCTACGATCCTACTGACACTAGCAGTCTCTTCCGAGCCGAGACTCGAACCTACGACGACTGGCTTGTTAAGCCAGCATCGTACCTCGAGACCAGCTGGGAGAGTAGCCCTCTCACATTCCGGTAAAAGAACAAAAAAAAAGAAAAAAAAGAAGGTTGCAATCCAATGGCCCGACATCAACGCAATGCTCAGCAGTAGTATTTGCCTGAAAAGCGGATCGATTTTCAACGTCTTCGTCTTTTTGTCTCATTTTTGTCATATTTAGTTAGTAGTGAAACGAAGCATGCGTGTAAATATATATGTGTAAATTGATATAGTGCGTTTCCCTGTTTAGAGTAATGTTTAGTGCAATTTAGATGATGTAAAGGTATCTCACGTCTCGCGTTCGTCTCTAGTTTCGTTTATTTCTGGTACTCCAGGTGGACTGCCTGGGAAAACAGTCTCCGCACTCTGATTTCGCAAAACTGGGCAGCAATCTGATCGTTCAGAATTGGTCCAGTGAGGAGAATCACGAGTCCGGTGTTTTGAGACTTTAGGATTATTTTCGCGAGATTCTGCGGTAAAATTCACTTAAGGGTTAGATTATCGTTCGAGACGGAGTACCTTAGGTTAGTGCATCTGCCTTTTCGTTTCCCCCAGTTTATTCTCCTGGCCCGCGGTTCTGCGGTTCCGTTCCCCGTATCTTCAAGCAAGTGGCTTAAGTGCCACCTCGAAGAGGACCACCTGCCTGTCTGCCTTGCCCGGCCAGAAACTCCGCCTCAGGAGAATGAACTGGGGGAAACGAGAAGGCAGATGCACTACACTAAGGTACTCAGTCTCAACTTTCGATCCGAAACTCAACTTGAAATTACCGCAGAAATTCGCGAAAAACTTCCTAAACCTCAAAACACCAACCTCGTGATTCTCATCACTGGACCAATTCTGAACGATCAGATTGCTGCCCAGCTTATGGAAATCAGAGTGCGGGGACTTTTTTCCCAGGCAGTCCACCTGGCGTACCAAAACAAACAAGACTAGTAACGAACGCGAGACACCTTAGAATACCTGAATCATAAAAAAACATCACTTCAACAACAGGGAAACGCACTATATTAATTTAACATTTATATTTACAAACATGCCTTAACTAACTAAATTTTGGCCATCTAATACTATCTACTTATCTATTGTGTGCGTGGGTGGAGACTATTGCTTATGCCATAAAGCTACTTGAGGGGTGGGGGTCTTGGCTAAACTTTGTCCCTACGCAGAAGACTTTATATTTCGGTTCTCACTCGTCCGGCAGCTCTCTCTATAACCGTTAATTTCGGTGTATGAGTTTCTGCTGGGTAAATTAATGTGGGTTATTCCGTTTGCGTACAAAGATTCGTGTTCAGGTGTGTCCTGGGGTGTCTTTGACGTAAAACAGAAAGTAGATTTATAGGATACCTTTCCAATCGTAGTGTTGGAGTAGTCCTGTATGTGAATGTGCCAATTTATTGTTGTTTATTGTTGTTTGGGGTATTGTTTGGGGTATTTATGAATATTTATGTGGCAGATTTCTCACTAGACGAAGAGTCGTCGTTACAGTTACTGCTGGGGAGTTTTTAATTTGGGGATAATGCGTTTGCCTAATAGAGAGAAGTTTTCAAGGATGGAAATACTCTCGGAAAGCAAAAAGCATGGGAATATTTGCTGGGATTGCCTATCCAACATCGTGATTAAAGCAGTCCTCTAGTAAAATTGCCTTGGAATATTGGAAGCTCGCTTTAAAAGAGAGAGCGATGCCGTATTTGGGAATTATCTATTTGGGAAACTTAATTGAATCACCGTACAGTACCGAAGAAACGTTACACGTCCCTAGTTTGAATTTCTCGGTGAACCTAACATCTTTGTAAATATTGTAAATAGTAGTTCAAGTTATGATTGCTTTTTGTAAATATTTTGCACATAATTTTCTTCTAAAATTTTATGATTTGGTAATTCGTTTCTATCAGGTTTGCAGTTACGAAAATTTGATTGTACTCCTACAATCAAATTTTCGTAAAACAGACCGGGGTATTATGTAGCAATCATGTTGGTGAATTTTTTTTTTCTTCATCTATAGTTTATTTGACACGGCACAAATACAATTCAATGTTTAACGGCGCCAATTATATCTGGTAGCTTACTTTCTAAAGTATCTTAATAACTAAAAGCAAATTTTTTATCCTCGCTGCCGACTACGAGCTGAAACTAAACCTAACTTAAAGCTAGAATATTTTGCATTAAAAGCACAGGTTTGCTGTTTGGTGGTTTTCATTGCCATAGGTAAGCAGCATATTAAATTTGTTCCGCTGCTGGGCCAAGATATTACGGACTGGCATATTGGGTTGTTTCCATCGGGCCTTGAGAGTATCGTGCGGGTCTGATTGCTGTTTCCGGATCCGGGGTCTTAACGTGTTCTTGTCGTTTGGTTGGATGTAGGCGGAAGGGGATAGGACTAAACTGGGGCGTGGATGGATTTCAGGAAAACGTATATAAGGGACATGTAGGATAGGTCACGGCTCGCCAAGACATCACGAACAGGAACAGCCGGCTGCCTACCTTCGGCCTGCAGGGAAGCTATTAATCTAGACCTGGCGTCACGGTGTACAGGGCATGACCAAACAACGTGCTCTATGTCGTGATAACCTTCACCACAGGCACAGATACCACTCTCCCCGAGCCCAACACGACGGAGATGCGCGTCAAATCTATAGTGATTGGACATAAGCCGGGACATCACGCAAATGAAATCCCGACCTACATCCAACCCCTTGAAGCACGGGTTCGTCGATACCTTGGGGATTATGGAATGTAACCACCTTCCCAGTTCCCCCTTGGTCCAAGAATTTTGCCAACTGATGATCGTATTCTGACGTACAAATGCGAAAAATTCATTAAAGGCAATTGGTCTTACATAAATATCACCGTTTGTTGCGCCCACCTTAGCCAAAGAGTCCGCTTTCTCTTTACCCGGTATCGAGCAGTGAGAAGGGACCCACGCTAAGGTAATCTGAGTAGATTTTTCGGATAAAGCACTCAGATGTTCCCGTATTTTCCCCAGGAAATACGGAGAGTGCTTAACATCTTTCATCGATCGGAGAGTCTCAATGGAACTGAGACTGTCCGTAAAGATGAAATAATGGTCCGTGGGCATTTTTTCGATAATCCCTAGGGTGTACTGAATTGCAGCTAATTCTGCGACGTAAACAGAAGCAGGATTATCGAGCTTATGGGAGACGGTTAAATTGTTATTGAAGATCCGTCAGTGTAGTACATATTGTCGCAGTTGATGTTTCGATATTTATTGGAAAAAATTTTAGGGATCTGCTGCACGCGTAAATGATCCGGGATTCCACGAGTTTCTTCTATCATGGATGTATCGAAAAACACAGTAGAATCAGAAGTATTTGATAAGTCGACACGATTTGGAATATTCGAAGAAGGGTTAATATTTTGGGACATGTGATTGAAATACAATGTCATAAAACGGGTTTGAGAATTAAGTTCGATTAACCTTTCAAAATTTTCAATCACGGGACGGTTCAAGACCTCACATTTGATTAGAATACGAGAAGACAGGCTCCAAAAGCGGTTTTTCAATGGTAGTACTCCAGCTAAGACCTCCAAACTCATCGTATGGGTCGATTGCATGCAACCCAAGGCGATACGCAAACAACGATATTGTATTCGCTCCAGTTTGATCAAATGTGTGTTTGCTGCGGAGCGGAAGCAGAAACACCCGTACTCAATAACAGACAATATCGTTGTTTGGAAAAGCCTTATAAGGTCTCCTGGGTGGGCTCCCCACCATTGTCCGGTTATTGTACGAAGAAAATTCACTCTTTGTTGACATTTTTTCATCAGATACCTCACGTGACAACCCCAGGTGCTTTTAGAGTCGAACCAGACACCAAGATATTTGTGTACCAAAACCTGAGAAATCGTTTTACCCATTAATTGTGTTTGAAGCTGAGCAGGTTCATGCTTCCTAGAATAAACTACTATCTCAGTCTTCTCCGGAGAGAATTCGATACCTAGCTGTAAAGCCCAAGCAGACAAATTGTCCAAGGTATCTTGCAATGGTCCTTGCAAATCGGCAGCTTTGGCTCCTGTAACAGAGATTACACTGTCGTCTGCAAGTTGTCTTATCGTGCATGAATTTGCCAGACATTCGTCGATGTCATTTACATAAAAGTTGTAAAGAAGGGGGCTTAAACATGAGCCCTGAGGAAGACCCATGTAGCTAATGCGAAAAGTTGCCAAATCGCCGTGCGTAAAATGCATGTGCTTTTCGGACAACAAATTGTGCAAAAAATTGTTCAAAATTGGAGAAAATCCTTGTCGGTGAGGTTTACCCGAAAGAATGTCAATAGAAACGGAATCAAAAGCCCCCTTAATGTCCAAGAACGCAGACGCCATTTGTTCTTTGCGAGCATACGCCAGCTGAATATCCGTTGAAAGCAACGCAAGACAATCATTCGTCCCTTTGGCACGGCGGAAGCCAAATTGAGTATCTGATAGTAGACCATTTGATTCGACCCAATGGTCTAAACGACGGAGTATCATTTTTTCCATCAATTTCCGGATACAGGATAGCATTGCAATCGGCCTATAAGAGTTGTGATCAGAAGCTGGTTTCCCTGGTTTTTGGATGGCGATCACCTTCACTTGCCTCCAATCCTGCGGTACAATGTTTTGCTCCAGGAACTTATTGAACAAGTTCAACAAGCGCCTCTTGGCATTGCCGGGTAGATTCTTCAACAAGTTGAATTTGATTCTATCTAACCCAGGCGCGTTATTGTTACAGGACAGGAGGGCAACTGAAAATTCTGCCATCGTAAAAGGTGATTCTATCGCGTTGTGGCCCGGAGACGCATCGCGAACAATGTTTTGCTCAGGAACAGAGTCCGGACATACTTTCCTGGCAAAATCAAATATCCACCGACTTGAAGACTCCTCGCTTTCGTTGACCGTTACGCGATTCCGCATTCTTCGGGCTGTGTTCCAAAGAGTGCTCATCGATGTCTCCCTCGACGTCTCGTTCACGAACCGACGCCAATATCCGCGTTTCTTTGCTTTAGCCAAACTTTTAAGCTTGGTATTAAGCTCCGAATACCGTAAATAGTCGCCAGGTATACCTCCCTTCTGGTAGGCCTTAAACGCGTCGGATCTTTGCGTGTAGACATCGGAGCACTCTTGGTCCCACCACGGAGTGGGAGGCCGTTCTTTGATCGTTACGCCGGGATATTTCTTCGTTTGGGCTTGCAACGCGGCGTCGAGAATCAAGCCCGCGAGGAGGTTTATTTGTTTATTTGTTTATTTTACTTCAATTTATCTGACAAAAGTCTTAATAAATAACATGGATCAGGGTCAAGTCTACAAAATATTTGCTTGCTTCAACTTATACACAAACTTGCGGGATGATTCGCCAAACTCAAAAAAATCTTCAACACTCAGGAAGGTTCTGACTGCAGCGGTGACAGGTTCGTAGAATCCAAATGATGTGCGGTGAAAGGAGGTTTGAAGTAGGCCAGTAGATCTTAAGGCACGTTGAGAAGCACGGAAGTTTAGCTGGTACAGGAGCGACGGTGAATCGATTTCTCCATTCATAATTTTCGCAACGAAAGCAGCTTGCTGTATTTTTCGGCGATGTTCAAGTGTGTCAAGGCCAAGTAGCTTACAGCGATCAGTATACGGTGGGAGGTTATCCGGATCACGCCAGGGTAGATCCCGTAGTGCGAATCGTACGAATCTTTTTTGAACACGTTCTATCCGCAAACACCAAGATAGCTGGTGGGGGAACCAGATGATGCTGCAGTTTTCGAGTAATAAGGTTGTATTCTTCAGGTTGTATTCTTCAAGTGGTGGATGATGTTGAATCGACTCGACCGCTTTTGAAATCATTTCCTCGTATAACTTCCAATCGACATTCCGTGTGAGGTCATACGGAATGTCAATTGGTCGCATGCGAGTCGACCCGTTATTAATTGAAATAAGAATAGGCAAATGATCGCTACCGTGAGGATCGAGGATTACCTTCCATGTGCAATCCAACCGTAGCGACGTCGAACATAAGGATAGATCCAAAGCGCTTGGGTGCGCTGGAGGTTTCGGGATACGTGTCGTTTCACCGTTGTTTAAAATAGTCATGTCGAAGTCATCGCAAAGGTTATAGATTAAAGAGGAGCGGTTATCATTGTATGGGGAACCCCAAGCCACGCCATGAGAGTTGAAGTCTCCCAAAATCAAACGTGGCGAGGGAAGAAGTTCTATTAAATCAAAGAGCAGCCGTTGCCCAACCTGTGCTCTGGGAGGAATATATATTGAGGCAATACAAAGCTCTTTACCTTGTATTGTCATTTGACATGCGACAACTTCGATGCCTGGAATCGAGGGGAGGTTAATACGATAGAAAGAATAGCACTTTTTAATCCCTAAAAGTACTCCTCCATATGGGGTGTCTCGATCAAGGCGAATAATATTAAAATCATGGAAGTTGAGATCAATATTTGAAGTAAGCCAAGTTTCACAAAGGGAAAATGCATCGCATTTGTTTTTATTTATCAAAACTTTAAACGAATCAATTTTTGGTAAAATACTTCTACAATTCCACTGTAAGACAGAGATAGAATCCTTCATATACGCAGTTGAATTAGGCATCGAAGGATACAATCGCTGCAAGGAGGGGCCATTGGGCAGTCAACTGCTTCAAAAATGATCAAACTGTTGGGAGGAATGCTGTAAGAAAAATTTTAATTGGATCGGGTATATTGAAATTTTCAAAAATCCAGTCCACAATGTCAAAAAATTTCACTAATCCAGTGTTTGTTTCATCAACTGGATGTGCAAAAGGAACAACTGGGGTTTTAGATGTTCCTGGCAGTGCTGGGAACTCCTTCTGGGACTTTAAATTTGCAAGCCCAGGAGGAGTTTGCTTCGGGTTTTCCGCAGCACTGTTTGGTTTGTTCGTACTTTTCATTACACTTTGGGAAATCTTAGGACCTTTACGGGGAAGTTTAGGAGAAGAAACATTTTTCCTCTTCCTAGACTCCCCAGAATTGGCATAAGATGTTCCCGCTGATGAATCGTCAGAATCGGTTTCATCGGAGGGCAACAGATCAAAGGGGTTCGATGTTATGGTAGAAGTGGTCACGGTCTTCTTCAGCATCTCAGCGTAAGAACGCTTTGAACGCTCCTTAAGTGACCGCTTGATTTTATCTCTGCGCTGCATGTACACCGGGCATGTGGAGAGCTCATGCTGGTTTTCCCCACAGTGAATACATTTTTCAGCATTAACACTGCAAGAATCTTCCGCATGAGTCTCCCCACACTTGCTACATCGTGCCTTATTGCAGCAGTAGGCGGCTGTGTGGCCTAACTGCTTGCAATTGGTGCAATTCATAACACGGGGTACATACAATCGCACAGGCAGACGAACCCGGTCGATCGAGACGTGGCTAGGGAGTGCAGATCCGGCAAACGTAACGCGAAACGAGTCTGACGGAGTGTAAACTTTTTTACCGCCGACGAGAGACATGGACCGCAATTGCTTACAATCCAAAATCTTCGCCTGTGTTTCGGTATTTTTGAAGCAACCGGTTGCGCTTTTTAGGATACACTCGACAGACAGACTCGAATCGGTTATAACACCGTCGATCTCCAAGTCTCGTGCGGGTATGTAAACGCGATACTCGCGTGTGAAGAGCTCAGAGCAAGCGATAGCATTGGCCTGTGCCAGATCACTGACCACGACACGGAGCTTGTCAGGTCGGACCTTGGAAATTTCGGTCACGGCCTTGTACCCCTTCGTCAGGTCTTTTGAAATTTGCAGTATGTTTGATCGCTTTGAATTCACTCCTCCCTTTGGACGAAAATAAACAGTATAGCTGCCCTGTTGAGATCCGTCCGGGTAAAGCCTGGGGCGAGGGGGGACTGGAGAATGAACAGGGGAGGGGGTAACAGAAGGGTCAGGGGGGTTCGGGGATGGTGGCACGGGAGGCGAGAGATCTATATCCATCGCGCTAAATGTAGCGCACTAGCGAACTAGCGCCGACAAGAACACGTACCTCTTTACTTCTTCCTTCCAGCAGTGGTTGTCCGATCGTTCGAAGCTGCACCCAAAGCAGCCAGCAGCACCAGTACAGCAGCACCAATACAGCCACCAGCAGTGAGCCGGGTGTGAGATCACTCAGCACAGCGACCCGGACTCGACTGTCAACTGATGGCCTTGAATAATACACTCTTTTGTTTGGCTATTCGTACACACGGACCAGATTGTAATAGAACGACCACTCTGCACGTCCGTTTCTGTCGAGTGTTCGACACGGAATGTTGGTGAATTTAATTTGCATAATTATTCTTCGTAAATTTTTTAGCTGATCTACTATAAAGATCATGGATAGTTGGCTAACCAGACGCAATTACACCTTGCGTACGAGTTAGCCGTTTGAATATTTGCTCTTCCTTTAAGCCTCTCATTCGCGGTGACGCAATCCAAATCTCAAGCACGAAACAGCGACTTGCCTGTTTGTTCTTCTTGGTAAAAACCCAGCCAGCGCAGGTCATCAAACTCGGGAAATGAAATGGTTAGATGCATGAATCTAATGGGAAAGGGAGATATAAACTCGGGTTTGAATTTGCCGTGGAAGTTCGCTGCAAAATTTCCGGTTTCAAACCAAAATTCTCGTTTGATCTGAGGATTACACGAAGCTCACTTCGATCAGATCTATTTGAACAGTGACCGAAGTCAGAGTGCGTGATTTGTGTCATGTTTCGCGATAATAGCAGGTTTGCCTCAACGTGAGATGTTCTTTAGGTTAGCTAGTTATATTTAAATGTTAATTTGTTAATAGGGTTAACGCAGTTAGGAGAAGTTTATTAGTGGTGGAATCTTTGCAAGCAAGTGTGGTAAAAGAAAAAGGTAATAAGAGTTTTGGCTTTTGGCTTGTACATGTGCTAACCGCGTCGAACAGCCGTTCGACGGTTTTTTATGTCTTGCTTGAAGCGCCTGGCGAAGCTACTATTCACACCGCCAGCAAAGTTTATCCGCTCTCCTACCTCGCACTTCTGGACTTACGGCGCACTAGGATTCAAACCAGCCATCGTACAAAACTAGCCGCCAATCGAACGGATCGGCCCTTACCGCCTTAATCATCAACCGACGTCGGGCGTTAGCAACTTCGCCGCTGATCGGCACATGCAGCGGATTTAGTTAATGACGCCATTGTCGAATACAGCCCACCGTACCCAGATGGTGCGGTGATTGCTGAGTGTTGCAGTTACAGTCGATGCAGAGCTATCCAGCTTTTTACGCGCCATAATGGCGGACGCTATAATGAAAAATTCGTAATATGTTACCTACCCTTTTGACAACTCTGCTTACGTCTGTTTGACTCTTCATGTATTTCGCACGAAAAACAATAAATCTGGCAACATTAATGTTGCCAAATCTGCAGAAATCACGAATCTGACGTAAGCAGAGAGGTTCACAAATTACAAACGCGCATTATAGCACCCGCCATTATGGTGCGTAAAAAGCTGGATAGGTTTGAGTGGTCACCGGACGCGTGAGTACAAGCTATAAAAATCCCTGTGCAGGGTAAAGTTCAGCCAAGACCCCCACCTTGTAAATATAACCACTAAAACTTCACACACGCAAACAATAGTAGGGTAGATAGATTTAGATAGCCAAAATTTAGTTAGTAGTGAAACGAAGCATGCTTGTAAATATATATGTATAAATTGATATAGTGCGTTTCCCTGTTTAGAGTAATGTTTAGTGTAATTTAGGTGATGTAAAGGTATCTCACGTCTCGCGTTCAATCTGATCGATCTGAGCAATCTGATCGATGTGAGCAATCTGATCGTTCAGAATTGGTCCAGTGATGAGAATCACGAGGGCGGTGTTTTGAGGTTTAGCTGCTTTTTGGCGCAAACAAAGCTTTGTATTTCCGCAGATTCCATGGTTGACATCGTGCTATACCGAGCTTGTCGATTTCCTTCACGGGTTCATTAACATTTGTTCACATGAACACTCGGTTCTGCACAGTAAAAAAATTTCAATATTACGCGTCACGTGAAATATCTTCTCATTCAAATTTCAGTTACTTCGACGTTAACCATGATTTTGTTTGAAAATTGTGTGCAATATCATTTAAATTTCAGTTTGCTCCTGACGTAAACCACGAGTTTGTTTGAAAATTAAGTGCAATATCATTTAAATTTGCGTGGAATATTATGGAATTTTCTATCATAAGCGATGGAGGCAATTCTGTAGGGGTACTGGGGGTAAGCCCGGCCCCTTAAGGAAAATGATTCTTTAGTAGCACTTGATGGCGAATATTATTATATTTCTTTCACAGAATCATTTCCCAGATTGTTTTTTACAAGATATGAAGGTTTTCCGTACTTTCAAACTGTTATTTTACAAGGAATAGTGAAGTTTTGAAACTAAGATTAAAACGACGTTTAGCAATCAGTGCGGGTGAAACCGGCACCCTTTGGGGGTAACACCGGCACCTATGTTTGTTCATGAATTTACTCGAATTAACTGAACCAATTTAAATTCGGAAACCGCCAAATGAGAGATATTACATTTCTGAATGTTACTGTTGAATTTAGTTGTTGTCGGTTAGCTGGTTCTGGGGAGATTGCCGGAACAAGTTCCGGTGAACATTATGTTTAAACAATGAAAGAATTTGATACTTTGCAAGCCTATCATGTGATACTTTAAATCATATTATTAACTAAATTAACCATGCCAGGATCACATTGACCACATCGGAGCATATTCCAAATACCACCGGGAAAGCGGTCAATTTTGTGACCTGATTCAATACATTTGACACCTCTAATAACCCTTGGAATCATTCATAAATCACAGAAGAGCTTGAGTGTATGGTTCTAAATCGAATAATTAATTTATTTAGCAGCAAGACTTCGGTAATAGATGAGAGACATGTGTCAGTAACATTGAACTAGCCTCAGACCATTTCGGACTTACCCCACTCACTGGGTGACGGTGTTACCCCGACAGCACCCCTTTTTTCAAAATAGTATTTCTACAAATTTATCGCTTTAATTTACCTCAGATTGGTTTAAATTAGTTTATTTGACACGGCACGATACATTTTCTGTTTTACTGAGCCAAGTACAATTCGTATTAATTCTACGTTAGCAGGAAAAAGAGGGAGGCCTTTTTTTTATTCTCGCGGCCGACTACGAGCTAGTGGGGATTTAAGGTGAGATACAATTTTGACTTAAAACTATTTTGGAACTTTGTTTTTCAGCTGGTAGAGCAATTGTATTCTTGTTTGTTGTGGGTTCAAAATATTTGTGTAAGCATAGATGCGGGCTCTTCGTTTCCGTGTCTTCAGCATAGCATATTTGTATCCTTAATCTGACAAATAGACAAAGAAAATTTTAAATTTTAATGTCAGCGTTTTTCAGAAAGCAGTATAGCTGTGTCATGTACTGGAGATCACCGCTTCCCAGAATGTCTCTAACGGGTACGTTCGGTTGTTTTCTTCGGGCCCGAAGAAAATCTATAAGCTCGGACCTAACACCACAGTATTCGGTACACGACCAAACAACATGCTCGATGTCATGGTAGCCATCGCCACAAACGCAGTGATTACTGTCTACAAGCCCTATACGAAAGAGATGCGTGTTTAACGTGTAGTGATTGGACATAAGTCTGGACATCACGCGAATGAAGTCCCGACCGACATCCAACCCCTTGAACCATGCTTTCGTCGATACCTTAGGAAAAATGGAATGTCCCAGTTCATCTGAGTTCCATGATGATTGCCAACTGTTGAGTGTTCTCTGATGCAAAATGCTATAAAATTCATCATAAGCAATTGGTCTTTCATAAATATCGCCATCAATAGCACCCACCTTAGCTAAAGAGTCAGCTATTTCATTACCCGGAATCGAGCAATGAGAAGGGACCCACGCTAAGGTAACCCGATAATTTTTATCTGTTAAAGCACTTGAAAACCGCCGTATTTTCCCCAGGAAATACGAGGTGTGCTTCACAGGCTTCATCAATCGCAGAGCCTCAATGGCACTGAGACTATCTGTGAAGGTGAAGCAGTGATCTATGGGTAGGGTTTCGATGATTCCAAGGGAGTACTGAATAGCAGCAAGTTCTGCGACGTACACGGAAGCAGGAGCATCGAGTTTGTAGGAGGCAGTATAATTTTCGTGGAAAACACCGAAGCCAGTGGACTCATCTAGATTAGATCCGTCAGTGTAAAACCTTTATCATAACTAACATGTTTAAACTTATTGGAAAAAATCTTAGGGATCTCTTGGGGTCGCAATTGATCCGGGATACCAGAAATGTCTTGTTTCATGGTGGTGTCGAAGAATATAGCATTATTAGAAGTATCTAAAAGTGCGACATTGGAGGAATCGTATGAAGAAGGATTAATATCTTGAGCCATATAGTCAAAATATAAAGTCATAAATCTGGGTTGAGATTGAAGGTCGACCAACCTCTCGAAATTTTCAATTACTAATAGGTTCATAACAGTGCATCGATTTAGCAACCGGTAAGAGAGATTCCAAAAACGATGTTTCAACGGAAGAATACCCGCTAGCACTTCAAGACTCATCGTATGGGTCGACTGCATGCAACCCAAGGCAATACGCAAACAACGATATTGTATTCTCTCTAATTTTATAATGTGCGTGTTCGCGGCGGAGCGAAAGCAGAAACAGCCGTACTCAAGAACTGACAATATCGTTGTTTGGTAAAGCCTTAGAAGGTCTCCTGGGTGGGCTCCCCACCAGGTTCCGGTAATCGTACGAAGAAAATTAATCCTCTGTTGGCATTTTCGTGTCAGATACCTAATATGACAAGCCCAGGTGCATTTAGAGTCGAACCAGACCCCGACATATTTAGCGACTAAAACCTGAGAGATCGTTTTACCCGTTAGTAGGAGCTGCAGCTGAGCTGGGTTATGCTTCCTAGAAAAAACGACCAACTCAGTTTTCTCCGGAGAGAATTCGATACCCAGCTCAAGAGCCCATTCAGACAAATTGTCTAAGGTATCTTGCAATGGTCCTTGCAGATCGCTAGCCTCGCTACCAGTAATGGATACAACGCTATCGTCTGCAAGTTGCCTTAGCGTGCATGAATTTCATCGATGTCATTGACGTAAAAATTATATAAGAGAGGACTTAAACATGAGCCCTGGGGAAGGCCCATGTAACTAATTCGGGAAGTTGTCGAATCGCTATGTGAGAAATACATATGCTTTTCTGACAACAAATTGAGCAAAAAGTTATTCAAATTTGGTGAAAGTCCCTGCGAATGTAGTTTCGCGCTTAAAACTTCTACAGAGACAGAGTCAAAAGCCCCCTTAATATCCAAGAACGCAGAAGCCATTTGCTCTTTTCGAGCAAATGCGAGTTGAATTTCAGTAGAAAGCAACGCTAGGCAATCGTTCGTCCCTTTGCCCCGACGAAAGCCAAATTGAGTATCTGAAAGTAAACCGTTTGTTTCGATCCATTTGTCTAACCGTAAGAGGATCATTTTCTCCATTAATTTCCGAATTTACCTCAGATCGGATTCCTGTGATTGCTGACAATACAGACAATAAATTGTAGAGCAACGAAAAATTATTTAAGTCTTTTCAAATGAATAAAAGCTTAAGTTCCACTCACGAAAAATTACATCCGTTTACGCATCAGCTGCAGTAGCGTATGTTTTGTCTATTATTTTGACGTTTGACGTTTCACGGTGGCTCCGATGTGTCTTAAAATGTCTAAAATATTAAATACCAACACTTCACATATTCCAAAACACAGTTAATTAGCGTTTTCTAGTAAAATCCTAGGGGTGACGGTCTTACCCTCAGTGCCGGGCTTACCCCCAGTACCCCTATATGCGATTCGACATAAAGACTTTATGTCAAATCGCCTATAAAGAATTGCCTCCATCGCTTGTGATAGAAAATTCCATAATATTCCACGCAAATTCAAATGATATTGCACTTAATTTTCAAACAAACTCGTGATTAACGTCAGAAGCAAACTAAAATTTTAATGATAATGCACACAATTTTCAAACAAAATCGAGGTATACGTCAGCAGCAACTGAAATTCGAATGATATCGCACATAATTTTCAAACAAAATCGTAGTATACGTCAGAAGCAACTGAAATTTGAATGAGAAGATATTTTACGTGACATGTAAAATTCAGATTTTTTTACTGTGTGGCCAAACTGCGGTCATCATTTCGATTATTAAAGTTTTTATTTATAACATAGATTCGTGTCTTTATTACACTATTACGAGTGCGGATTTAAAAATTTTCTAATCAGTGCATAAATTTGTTTTCAACAAAAAAAAAATTTTTAAGTGTGGTTCGAGTACAGGCAATTAGTCAGGGTCGGGTACGGGAAGTTGGAAAAAATATTTTTCGGGTTCGGGTATTTTATAAAACCAGATTTCGATACGATAAATGTTTTTTGAAATTTATTTTCCGTTGAAACTTGACATAACTCCAATCCCTTTAATAAAAAGTTCAAGATGGGAAAATGAGAGTTAAATTTAAGTTAAATTTCAAAGAATTTCCTAAATTCTAGCTTTAAAGAAAATTAACAAATTTCAATGATCTTCTACTATATAAAAATGGAATTCCGTAACGCTTGATCTTATTGATGTTATTGCCTCCGTTTCAGTGGTGTACTGCCGGTACCCGCATAACTGTCCCATACTGATTTTTGTCACTTTTGAGTTATCATCGGGAATCGACTTAACTGTTATCATATTTTCTGGAAAAAAATTAAAATTGATGTTTTGGATGGAAAAACATGGAAAAAATACTAAGTTGTTTTTGTCCCATATTGAAAGTACCCGCACTACAGTCCCACTGCATAGTGGTGCAACCTGCAAACATATAATTTTGCTCCAGATTAGTGTATCGGATTATTTTAGGCATATAGAACTATGTCATTTATTTAACTAGACTAATGTTGTTTTTCTGTAGTACAATCTACGTTGCCGATGATAATGTCGGTTGCTGGTTGAATTTATATGTTATGGGACAAAATATGCGAGTACTTTTGAAATGTACCCGCATATTTTGTCCCATTTTGTCTTTTTTTTCAAGTTATATAACGTAAAACCAATTCCATCCATGTTTTTTTGTTCTTAACGATAAACTTGTGCTGCCATGAAAATGTTATGGTCGTTGGTTCCGGATGTAATTGCTGGAAATCCGAAAATTCACAAATAATATTAAGTCGCCGTTTTCTCAACATGTTGTTTTTCATTATGGGACAGTTATCCGGGTACCGGCAGTGTACAGTCACCACCATCATTTTAAATCGTTCTAAATCAAAAAAATTAGCGGTGACATGTGGGTTTTTTTACATGAAAATTTTTGTTAACGTTCAGGAGAGAGACATTTGAGGAAAAATCAAAAGTTTATGATTACTAAAACTTGAGATGTTATTTACTGAATTTGCCTTCAAATCAAAATTTAAAGCGATGACATGTGACTTTTTTTACATAAAAATTTTTGTTAACGTTCAGGAAAGACATGTGAAGAAAAATAATTAGTATCTGATTACTAAAACTTGAGATATTATTCATAAAACTACGTGAAACATGCAAATATATGACTTTTTATGCTGAATTTGCCTCTAAATCAAAATTTGAAGCAATGACATGTGATTTTTTTAACATTAAAATGTTTGTTAACATTCAGGAAAGACATTTGAAGAAAAGTAACAAGTATCTGTTTACTAAAACTTAAGATTTTATTCACAAAACTACGTAAAACTTGCAAAAGTAAGACTTTTTATGCTGAATTTGTCTCTAAATCTAATTTCAAAACGATGACATGTGATTCTTTTTTCATTAAAATGTTTGTTAACATTCAGGAAAGACATGTGAAGAAAAATGATTAGTATCTGATTACTAAAACTTGAGATATTATTCACAAAGCTACGTGAAACATGCAAATTTATGACTTTTGTGCTGAATTTGCCTCCAAGTCAAAATTTAAAGCGATGGCATGTGATTTTTTTACAATAATATGTTTGTTAACGTTCAGGAAAGACATTTGAGGAAAAATAATTAGTAATTAGTAAAGCTTGAGATATTATTCACAAAACTACGTGAAACATGCAAATTTATGACTTTTTATGCTGAATTGGCCTCTAAATCAAAATTTAAAGCGATGACATGTGGTTCTTTTTTAATTGAAATGTTTGTTAACGTTCAGGAAAGACATTTGCGGATAAATTAAAAGTATATGATTACTAAAACTTGAGATGTTATTCACAAAACTACGTGACACATGCAAATTTATGACTTTTTATGCTGGATTTGCCTCTAAATCAAAATTTAAAGCGATGACATGAGCCACGAGGACCACATACAGCATACAGAATACAAAAAATTACCTGAAAATCCTTTTTTTTAAATTTATACGTATTATACGTGTACATGCGAAATTTTGACTTTTTATGCGTAATTTGCCTCTGAATCAAAATTCAATGATTTGTGTTTTTTTTTTTTTTCAATAAAATGTTCGTTGTTCTTTCAACATCTACAATTTTTGTTGCAGAATAATCCATGTCTCGAGCATAAACATTTTACATTTCTGATGTTTTCGTAGTTTTGTGAATAGTTACATATTACGGCATTAGATTTACTTTTGTACTTTTGAATTTGAATTTGATTTTCATTAGAGAGCTTTTAACCAGAAGGTCATTCAGCTCTTAACCTTACTGTTTTACTTTTTTCACGTTAATCCAAACTAGAACTCTTGTGACATTTAGCTGGAGGAAAGGTTACGATTCATTGGTTTGAATATCGATTAAGAGGCAGCTTAAGCAATAGAAATCTTTCATTTTCTTATTTTCTACGAAGTTTTGTGGAAAAAATGGCGACTTCCGGTTTCAGAAAAATAACCTACAGTACGATGACACGTGTTTTTTTTTTCATTAAAATGATTGTTAACGTTCAGAAAAGACATTTGAAGAAAAATAACAAGCATCTGATTACTAAATTTGAGATACTATTCACAAAACTACGTGAAACATGCGAATTTATGGCTTCTGAAGTGATATTTGGCCAACAATTTCAATACTTTCGAAAGTGGAACTCCATATGTCATTTTGAAATCCAAAATGGTGACTTCCAGTTTCTGTAAATCAGCCCAAAGTCACAAAAAATAGGTATTTCTGTTCTGTGCGTTCTCAGAATATTGAAGTACTTAAAGTGATGATGAAAGTATAAGATTGAATTATATTTTTGAAGTGAGTTGAGCTAATGCAGCAATGAAATATAAAAAAATCTATCTTTGAAACCTTTGATCCCGAGCATCGCCGGGAACGTTCAACTAGTTCTAACTAATTCTGATCTTTTATCTGCCAAAAACCTTACAAAACTTGCTATAATTTGTGATAACCAGTAAGTAATTTTGAGAGGAATTTTGATATTTCAACTATTAACGAGACCATGTTTTGAACACAAGTTGATACAAATAGTTCGTAACAAAATATCAAGATTTGTTATAATTCTGGTATTTTTGACTGATAAGGTAGCAATCACTGGCATATATCACTCGACTCAGTTTGACAAGCTGAGCTGTGTGTGTGAATCTGTCTGTGTCTGTGTGTGTATGTGTGTGTGTGTGTGTGTCTGTATATTTAGGATTTAATATGGTTTATTTGACACGGCACGATACAATTTTATGTTTAACTGAGCTAAGTACAATTTTTAATTATTATAGATTAGCAGGTAAAGGAGGTAGGCACTTTTTTTTATTTCCCGCGGCCGACTATGAGCTAGTGGGGATTAAAGGTGAGAGGAGGGAAGATACAATTCTTGCTTAAACCTAAATAAGATATATGATCTATTTGTGTTTCGACTGGTGTTCTCTATGTTTTTCAAACATAGTTGTAGGCTCTTCGTGTTCGTGTTTACAGCGTCGTATACGGGTATTCTGACAAATAGACAAAAGAATTTAAAATTTTAATGTCAGCATTTTTCAAATAACAGTACAGTTGTGTCATGTACTGGAGATCATGGCTTCCCAGAATGTCTCTAACGGGAACATTCGGATGTTTTCCTCGGGCCCGGAGGGAATCAATGAGCTCGGACCTAACATTACAGAATTCCTCACACGACCAAACAACATGCTCGATGTCTTGGTAGCCATCGCCACAAACGCAGTGATTACTGTCTACGAGCCCTATACGAAAGAGGTGCGTGTTTAACGTGTGTGATTGGACATAAGTCTGGACATCACGCGAATGAAGTCCCGACCTACATCCAACCCCTTGAACCATGCTTTCGTCGATACCTTAGGAAAAATGGAATGGGCCACCGTCCCAGTTCATCTGAACTTCATGATAATTGCCAACTATGGAGTGTTCTCTGACGCAAAATACTATAAAATTCATCGTAAGCAATTGGTCTTACATAAATATCGCCATCAATCGCACCCACCTTAGCTAAAGAGTCAGCCTTCTCATTGCCTGGAATGGAACAATGAGAAGGGACCCACGCTAAGGTAACCCGATAATTTTTATCTGTTAAAGCACTAAAAACCGCCGTATTTTCCCCAGGAAATATGGGGAGTACTTTATCGACTTCTTCCATGGCAACCACAACGCACTAACGCTTCCATCAATATTACGTGTAAGGTCGTAGGAAATATTGATTTGGTTCTGCGGAGTTGAACCATTAGCAATTGATATAACGATTGGAAGATGATAACTACCGTGGGGATCGTTGATTACTTTCCACTGGCAATCTAACGCTAGTGATATCGAGCAGAAGGATAGGTCAAGCACGCTTTCACGTGCTGGAGAATTAGGTACACGTGTCGCTTCCCCAGTATTCAAAAGTGTCATATTAAAGTCGTCGATCAAGTTACAGATTAAAGAAGATCGGTTGTCGTCGTACAGCGACCCCCATAGCGAACAGTGAGAGTTAAAATCTTCCAATATCAAAAAAGGCGCGGGAAGCAATTCTGCTATATCAGAAAATTTGCCTCTGTTCAATCCGCGCGGATGGGGGAATATATAACGAAACAAGGCAAAGGTCTTTTCCATTCATATTCGTTTGAATGGCAACAACTTCAATATTCGAGATCGAGGGGAGGTAGATTCTGAAAAAAGAATAGCACTTTCTGATCCGTAAAAGTACCCCTCCACCGTGTGAGTCTCGATCTTGACGAATTATGTTGAAATCGTGGAAATAGACATGGTCGAGCCACCCTCGACAGGAAACATCTTTTCCTTTTTGCCAACCGATGAGGGTACATCTGACGATCCCAGAAGGATCTAGGAAGAGGAGAATAGTGAACTTTCCTAATCTTTCGCGCAAAGGTCGTAAGATAGCCCCAAGCGGAATGACCAATAAGCCTACACAAAAAGGGAGCGGTGAAGAAAAACCGAAGCAAGTACCTCCCGTTTTCAATTTCAAATCCAACCAGGAGTACCCACCGCTTCCTGGGGCACCAAAAACCCATTGTGCACCCATTTCTCGATCAGAAGATAAAAAAGAAACAGGGTTCATAAAATTCTCTGATATTGTGGATTGGATATTTAAACATTCAACATACCCTTCAAAACATTACCAAAATTTTATGAAATAATTAATCAAATTATATCAGAAAATGCACCACTAAAAAAAAGAAGACGAACGAACACCAACAAATATCCAGTGTGGTTTATTCCACAATTGAAGACCCCAAAAAATAGAAAACAAAAAGCACATAAAATATACAAAAAAGACAACAATAGCGAAAATCTTCAAAATTACCAAGAAATTTGTTGTCAACTTGACGCAGCCATTAAAATTGCACATAAAGAACATAATCGTAAAATCGAACATCAAATCAAGTCTTGCCCTAAGAACTTCTTCAATCACGTAAAATCCAAACTAAAAAGTAACAACTTTCCATCACGAATGCATCTTGACAGTAATGTAGGACAAACTAGTAATGAAATATGTAGTCTTTTTGCCACTTTTTTTCAAGAAATTTACACCACATATGAAGAAACAGATCGCGACCGCGAATACTTCTCGTATTTTCCCGAATTTTCGAATTCTTTATCTGTCAATCAAATATCTGAATCCGAAGTTCAGAACACACTTAAAAATCTAGACGCTACGAAAGGTCCTGGACCTGACAGAATAGCTCCAATTTTTCTCAAAAACTTGGCAGAAGAGCTATCTACACCATTACAACAATATGTCCCTGAAGAATAGAATTTTCCCAGAACTCTGGAAAACTTCATATTTAGTGCCAATTTTCAAATCTGGCGCTAAATCTGACATTCGTAATTATCGTGGAATTGCCATTATTTCATGCATTCCAAAATTATTTGAATCAATAATTAATGAAAAAATCTTTCAGCAAGTAAAACACCAAAATACAACTCAACAGCACGGCTTTTACAAAGGCCGATCAACTACCACTAATCTTTTGGAATTCATAACTTTCACTTTTACTGCAATGGACAACGGCAACCACGTAGAAGCTCTTTATACGGACTTTAGCAAGGCATTTGACAGAATCGACATACCTTTATTGCTCTTCAAGCTCGAAAAATACGGAACTGAAACAAAATTTTTGGAATGGCTGCAGTCATACTTATCAAATCGAGAACAAATAGTCCGCTTTCAATGTTCTTTTTCTAACCCAATATGAGTAACTTCTGGGGTTCCTCAAGGTTCTCACCTGGGCCCTCTTCTTTTTATATTATACGTAAATGACATTTCCTTTCTTCTTAAGTCAATACATGTGCTTGTATATGCTGACGACATGAAGCTCTTTATAGAAATAAACAATGCAGAAGACTTCGAAATATTCCAGAATGAAATTAATGTATTCTACACTTGGTGCAACAAAAGTCTATTACAACTCAACATTAAAAAATGTAACTCAATAGCCTTCAGCAGAAAAACAGTAACACCACCTACAAACATTTTCTTAGGAAACCAACAAGTGGAAAAATGCAAAATCGTAAGGGACCTAGGCGTAGTCTTAGACTACAAACTTACATTCATAGAGCATTATAACACAATAATAAACAAAGCAAATGGTATGCTGGGCTTTATAAAACGCTTCGGCCACAATTTTCAAGACCCATATACAATCAAACTATTGTATCAGAGGCGTCTCGTCCACCTGTTCAACCTGTTCATAGGACAGGTAGACAATTTCAGAACAATTACTCGAATTATTTCTCATTTGTAGCATGGATCTGACATCATTAAGTTTTCTTGTAACCTTAATGTTATTTCGAACATTCGAACTTTTTTTTTGATTTTCAATTTATTTCCACCAATTTCAATTTCTATTTATTTCTCCACCGTGAAGAATATAACCTGGCTAAACTCACTCTACACTACTCAACCCACCCGCAACACAGCTCACCCGTAATACAACACAACACAACGAGATAAGCAGTAATGACTACCGTTTGTTCAAATCATTTATCTGAACTAGCATTCATTCAAACACTTCTCTGCATTTTCAAGTACTATAGCGTACGCAGCCAGTTATGTACACAAAGCGTGCACCACTACTAATGCGCAGCCTTGCGTTAAAATGACATTTGCGGTTCAAAAATTATGTTGAACCAAGCCGATGGAAACGATACTGCCGACGCCGACCCCCACGCCCACCATTCTTTGATGTTCGTTCATTGAAATTTGAGAGAGGCCGCGAGAGTACACAGCTCTCAACGCTCAAGCGAGCGTCAGGTCGATGCAAAGCCGAGAGTGCAGCGAAGGGTTTTCATGTATTTCCTCATTGATGACATTATTTTTCACGTGAGAAAAAAGTGTCGCGCAGCGCTGAGTGCGATACAAATGAAAAATCGAACAAATTCATTCATGGTTATTGTAGATGTAGGGTGTTTTTTCGTTGATGTGTGGTTTCGATTCAAGCCATTTTTCTCGATGTTGTTCATTCAATAACTTGAACCATAGTATGGTAACTAGAATGGTATAGTACATGTTTGACTGCTCACGTTACGGTTGCTTTTGATTTGTTTGTGACGGCTAAGACTACCATTGCTCCATCTTTCAAATTTCTGTTGCTTTCTTGTGTGAAATTTCAATCTCGTTTAAGGAACGATACGTGGTGAGTAAAGCTTAATTACTTCATCATATCTCGCGTAATTTTTGAAAGGGACCTAAGTAACAATGACAGATTCTCTCCTCTCTCACTTTGTTTCGTTAATTACGTCGTCATTATATATATTTTCTAAGCTTTCTTCCCCTTAAACGAGAGATAGTAATACTGTCTTGCTTACTATGCATTGAGTGTTATGAAATATAGAAAAAATAACATAATTATTGATTTGAAGAGAAAGTAAACAAACAGAGTCTCTCAATGTTAGATAGGTCGCTTTGAAAAATTACGCGAGATATATTTCAATTAATCATCACAAACTACCATATACCTACTGGAGATTGTTTGCGTGGATTTCCAGATGGACAACGTTATGGATCATTGCATTATTGAGCAAATGCTAAAGCGCCCGTTTGCCGCCAGAACCATGGAAGAAAAAATTAAAGTTATTGGACATCCGGTTCCTCGTCCACCTATGGAACAATTAAAATCCACGTATAAGTTGAAGGGGAAAATTATGTCCCGCAACTCTAATGTGTCATCGTATGACCAGCAATGGCTGTGTGGATCGGCGAAATTAAATAAACTTTTCTGCTGGCCATGTTTGCTTTTCCGTAGCGCCAATGAAAAAAATGTTTGGAGCAAGGAAGGATATAGTGATCTGAATCACCTTTCTGCGTCAATTAAAACGCATTCGAGCTCTAAACATCACATAAACAATTCACTTGCCTTATCGATGTTCGGGCAAATGAGGTTAGACGAAGCACTTGACCATAGAAGGCAGATCGCCCGCAATAAGCATAACGAAGAAGTAACGAAAAACCGGAAGGGTATGCGAACTTTAATTGAGATCACCTGTTTCCTTGGCACTCACGGTCTCGCCTTTCGCGGACATTATGAATGTTCCGATTCCACGAATAGAGGAAATTATAACGACCTCTGCACGTTGATCGCCGCCAGGGATCCAGCATTCCAGGACTTTATAAATAATAAAGTTTTCAGCGGAACGTCGGGAGGAATTCAGAACGAGCTTATAGAATGCATTGAAAGCTACATGCTTCAAACAATTAGAAAAGAAGTTCTTGATGCTGAGTTCGTGTCCATTATGATGGATGAATCAACAGATTCGGCTCGGTTATCGCAACTATCTTGTACTCTGCGCTACTTACTGCCCGATGGTAAGAAATATTCATAAAATATATTTTGCAAATATGTTAACAAATAGTTGTTTTTTTTTAATTCAACGAGGCTCAAACATTTTTTTGTTCATTAAAATTTTAGGAACACCAGTTGAAAGGCTCGTTAGATTGGCAGACGTTAGCAGTGACAAAACCGCCGCTGCGTTGGCCGGACACGTTGATGAAATAGCAGCGTATTTTGGTCTTGATGGTGACAAAGTTGTAGCTCAGAGCTATGATGGAGCTGCTGTAATGTCCGGGGACAAATCTGGAGTGCAAACATTGGTGAAGCAACGGTTTCCAAAAGCTGGATATATCCACTGCCGCGCACATGTGCTTAATTTGGTGCTACTTCACTCGTGCACAAATAACAAGAAATCAGCAAGGTTTTTCAACACGATCTCATCACTCGCGGCATTTTTCTCGCAGTCACCTAAACGCAGCGAGACATTGAAGCAATTTATGAAGACCCACATTCCAAATGTTTGCAAGACCAAATGGTCGTATAATTCGCGTATGATCAAAATAATTGATTCGAATTATGCAGCGATTAATGAATGTTTAGGTGAGATTTATCTTGGCGACAGTGTCTTTGATGCTGAAACTTGTACTACAGCCAGAGGTCTTCACGCATTCATGCTTGAATTCAATACTGTATTTTCGCTCAAACCTTTGCTAATATTTTTGCACATACAGATGTTCTGTATCAAATTTTGCAAACAAAAGAATTGGACGTAGTAGAATGTTTACGTAACGTCAAGGCTTGCCTCGCTTCTATCGAATAGCTCAAAGCAGAGCATCATTTCTACAGAACGCTTAATGATGCAATTGATGTTTCAGGCGAAACGGTCACTGATAGCAACGGTATCAATTATCGTCCCATATATGACTTTATCATTGACAAAATTATTGACGAAATGTCTAAACGATTCAAAGAACTAGATGAATACAAATTCATCATTTTGTTGAATCACGAAAAATTTGCCGAATTCAATGTCACATTCCCTACAAAGAATTTGAAAATGCTTATTTCGTACCATTCTAAATTCGATAAGGCGAAGCTGTATAATGAGCTGACCGTTCTTTACTCGCGCGAAGAGTTCAGAGGCAAAAATATATTGTATTTAATTTCGTTTATCCTTGGACAAAACCTGCATCAAACTTTCTCCGAAACGCTTCGGCTGGCCAGAATGATACTGACATTGCCTAATACAACGACGTCCGTCGAACGAACGTTTTCGGTTCTCCGACGGATCAAAAATTATTTGCGGTCTAAATCGGGCCAGAATCGATTATTTGGTATTATGATGATGGCTGTGGAGAAAGATTTACTCCATGAGATGATGCTGACGCCATTATTTCACGACGATATTATCGACAAGTTTGCGTTAAAAGTAAACCGAAGGATTCCTTTGTTATATAAATAAATGTTGATAAATAAAACTTTTAAAATCTGTTATCGCAATACTGTTGTTTTAATGTTGCAAATGTCGATTGAACAGGTGGCCCACTTGGTCACGCGTCGCCCCTGTATTGTATATTACATACGTCCGACCAATTCTGGAATATTGTAGCATTGTATGGAATCCATATATTGTCACACATGAAGAACGCATTGAATCTGTCCAAAAACAATTTCTTTTGTACGCGCTTCGTAAGCTAAATTGGACAGCATTTCCCTTACCATCATATGAAGCACGCTGCATGCTTATAGACATACAAGCACTTAATGAACGCCGCGAACTTTCAATGCTTTATTTTATCAATGACATTATTTCTCAACGCGTGCAATCTACTAAATTATTATCACAACTAAATTTTTATGCACCCAGTCGTCAATTAAGAAATCGTAAAATATTTCCGGAAAACTCTCACAGAACTAACTACTCAAAAAATGGCTCAGTAAATCGCATGATGCGTAACTATAATCAGCACTGCGAAAATATCGACATCACAATGGGCAGAAATCAAATAAAAAAAACGACTAACTACTGGAAATAATGTATAGAATATAAGAAAACATTGTATTATTATAACTGTAGTCTACATTTGCTTGACGAAATAAATAAATAAACAAAACATTCTTCTTGCTTTTCTCCCTACAGTGAAAACCTTTTTGAAGCAACTCACAGCAACTTGGCCCCTCATTTCAGCTATCATATATTTCGATGACTAATACGTCGAAAGAGGTTAGGAATTTTGACACTGTGTTACAGTGGAACTGCAGAAGTATCATCCCCAAATTCGATTTATTTTCACATTTGATAAACACATACAATTGTGATCTTCTTTAATTTGTAACTTAATCGACGACTTCAATATGACACTTTTGAATACTGGGACACGTGTACCCAATCCTCTAGCATGTGAAAGCGTGCTCGACCTATCCCTTTGCTCGACATCACTAGCGTTAGATTGCCGGTGGAAAGTAATCAACGATCCCCACGGTAGTAATCACCTACCAATCGTTATCTCAATTGCTAATGGTTCAACTCCCCCGGACCCAATCAATATTTCCTACGATTTTACTCGTAATATTGATTGAAAGTCTTATGAGGCAATTATAACGGAATCCATCGAGTCTCACGAGGAACTTCCTCCGGAGGGAGAACACGCATTCCTTTCTGGCTTGATCATCGACGCCGCGACTCAAGCTCAGACGAAACCGATACCCGGGGTAACGATTAGACAGCGCCCCCCCAACAAGTGGTGGGACAAAGAGTGCTCTGAACTGTACGCGCAAAGGTCCTCGGCGTATATGGACTACCAGAAGTATGGAACCGTTAATCTGCTTCAAAGGTACGAGGTACTGGACAGGCAGATGAAGTGCTTAATGAAAGCAAAAAAAAAAACGCGGATACTGGCGGCGGTTTGTAAGCGCGTTGTCGAGGGAAACAGCGTTGAGCACTCTTTGGGATACTGCCAGACGCATGCGGAATCGAAACGTTTTGAATGAGAGTGAGGAGTATTCAGATCGCTGGATACTCGATTTTGCCAAAAAGGTCTGTCCGGACTCTGTACCGGAACATAAGACCTTTCAAAGTGCGTTTTTAGCAAATACGAAAGAGCGTCCATTTTCGATGTTGGAATTTTCAATGGCTCTCCTCTCGTGCAACAATGAAGCTCCAGGGTTGGATAGAATCAAATTCAATCTGTTGAAGAATCTACCCGACTCTGTAAAAGGTCGCTTGTTGAGCTTGTTGAACAAGTTTCTTGAGCTGAACATTGTTTCGCACGACCGGAGAGAGGTAAAAGTCATTGCTATTCAAAAACCCTGAAAACCTGCCTCTGATCACAATTCTTATAGGCCGATTGCTGTGCTCTCTTGCCTCCGAAAATTAATGGAGAAAATGATCCTCTTACAGTAAGACAAATGGGTCGAAACAAATGGTTTACTTTCAGATACTCAATTTGGCTTCCGCCGGGGCAAAGGGACGAACGATTGACTGGCGTTGCTTTCTACTGAAATTCAACTCGCCTTCGCTCGAAAAGAGCAAATGGCTTCTGCATTCTTGGATATTAAGGAGGCTTTTGACTCCGTCTCTGTAGAAGTTTTAAGCGAGAAACTTCATTCGCAGGGACCTTCGCTAACTTTGAATAACCTTTCATGGTGATTCGACAACTTCCCGAATTAGTTACATGGGTCTTCCCCAGGGCCTCTCTTATATAATTTTTACGTCAAACATCGATGAATGTCTTGCAAATTCATGCACGCTGAGCCAACTTGCAGACGATAACGTTGTATCCATTACTGGTTGCGAGGCTAGCGATCTGCAAGGACCATTGCAAGAAACCTTAGACAATTTGTCTGAATGGGCTCTGGTATCGAATTCACTCCGGAGAAAACTGAGTTGGTCGTTTTTTATAGGAAGCATAACCCAGCTCAGCTGGAGCTCCTACTAACGAGTAAAACGTTCACTCAGGATTTAGTCGCTAAATATCCCGGGGCGAGACCCCGTCTAAGTGCTTCTGGGCTTGTCATATTAGGTATCTGACACGAAAATGCCATCAAAGGATTAATTTTTTTCGTACGATTACCGAAACCTGGTGGGGTGCCTACCCAGGAGACCTTCTAAGGCTTTACCAAACAACGATATTGTCAGTTCTTGAGTACGGCTGTTTCTGCTTTTGCTCCGCCGCGAACACGCAAATTATAAAATTAGAGAGAATACAATATCGTTGTTTGCGTATTGCCTTGGGCTGCATGCAGTCGACCCATACGATGAGTCTTGAAGTGCTAGCGGGTATTCTTCCGTTGAAACATCGTTTTTGAAATTTTTTTTACCGGTTACTAATTCGATGCACAGTTATGAACCCATTAGTCTTGAAAATTTCGAGAGTTTGGTCGACCTACAATCTCAATCCAGATTTATGACTTTATATATTGACTATATGGCTCAAGATATTAACCCTTCTTCATACGTTCCTTTCAATGTCGCACCTTTAGATACTTCTGATAATGCTATATTCTTCGACACCACCATGAAAGATGACATTACTGGTATCCCGGATCAATTGCGACCGTAAGAGATCCCTAAGATTTTTTCCAATAAATTTAAACATGTTAGTTGTGATAGTTGGTTTTACACTGACGGATCTAATCTAGATGAGTCCACTGGCTTCGGTGTTTATCATGAAAATTTTACCGCCTCCCACAAACTCGATGCTCCTGCTTCCGTGTACGTCGCAGAACTAGCTGCTATTCAGTACTCCCTTGGGATCATCGAAACCCAACCCATAGACCACTACTTCATCTTCACAGACAGTCTCAGTGCCATTGAGGCTCTGCGATCGATGAAGACTGTGAAGCACACCTCGTATTTCCTGGGGAAAATACGGCGGTTTTTAAGTGCTTTAACAGATAAAAATTACCGGATTACCTTAGCGTGGGTCCCTTCTCATTGTTCCATTTCTGGCAATGAAAAGGCTGACGCTTTAGCTAAGGTGGGTGCTATTGATGGCGATATTCATGTAAGACCAATTGCTTATGATGAATTTTATAGCATTTTGCGTCAGAGAACACTCAACAGTTGGCAATCATCATGGAACTCAGATGAACTGGGACGGTGGCTACATTCCATTTTTCCTAAGGTATCGACGAAAGCATGGTTCACGGGGTTGGATGTAGGTGGAGACTTCATTCGCGTGATGTCAAGGCTTATGTTCAATCACTACACGTTAAACACGCATCTCTTTCGTATAGGGCTTGTTGAAAGTAATCACTGTGTTTGTGGCGATGGCTACCATGACATCGAGCATGTTGTTTGGTCGTGTACCGAATTCTGTGGTGTTAGGTCCGAGCTTATAGATTCCCTTCGGGCCCGAGGAAAACAACCGAACGTACCCGTTGAAGACATTCTGGGAAGCGGTGAGCTGCAGTACATGACACAGCTATACTGCTTTCTGAAAAATGCTGACATTAAAATTTGAAATTCTTTTGTCTCTTTGTCAGATTACGGATACAGATATACTATGCTGAAGACACGGATACGAAGAGCCTGCAGCTATGCTTACTCAAAAATTTGAAGCCAACAACAAACAAGAATATTATTGCTCTACCAGTTGAAAAACAAAACGGCTTTAAAGTTCCAAAATAGTTTTAAGTCAAAATTGTATTTCCTCTCCTCTCACTTTAAACCCCACTAGCTCGTAGTCGGCCGCGAGAATTAAACAAAGTGCCTCCCTCTTTTTCCTGCTAACGTAGAATTAATACGAATCGTATTTGGCTCAGTAAAACAGAAAATGTATCTGGCCGTGTCAAATAAACTATTTTGAACTAACGTTTGGTTCGAATGTTATGAAAAGAACGTGTTCTGAAGACTGTTTAATCTTACTCATGTTTGTCAGAGTTGGTTGGACCTATTTTCATAAAATCAGTGTCAAACGGAAGGTCTAGTTGCCCCATAAGACCCTATTGATTTGTTTTGCAATCGGACTATTACTTTGCCTGTTATGTTTAAAAATGTGAAATCCCCTATGAAAAGAAACATATTCCGAAGACTACTTGAACTCACTCACTTTTCTCAGAGATGGCTGACCCGATTTCCACAAAGCTAGTTTAAAATAAAAAGTCTAGCTGCCTCATAACACCCTATTGAATTTTACTGTAATCGGACTGTAACTTCGTCTGTAATGTATCGAAATGTGAAAATCACGAAACTTCATTACCTCCGAAACTAAACGACCGATTTGAACAATATTGATATCAGATGAACGGGCTAGTTAAGCGTTAACTGAAGAATTATGGTTGAACACGTGGTTTCTAAGTTTGGCTGCCCTATACGTTCCTATTTCATTTGATTATAATTAAACTGAAGCAACCGTTATGTATTAAAACAATGAAAGTCTATTATCTCAAAGATTACACGACTTATTTGAACATAACTAGTGTCATACAAACGAGTCATCTCTCAAACTAACACATAACAAACTTCATAACAATTTGATATGTGGTTCAAAAGTTATGGAAAGAAAAGATATTTAAAGTTTATTGAAAACTATACCCGTTTTGATCAATATATGTTGCCTCAATATAATTTAAATGTGGTATCGTACTATTTGAACGTTCTTGGTATCGCTCGTGATTAAATTGTTCGAAATTAAGAATCATTTCTTTTATTTCGCTATTTCTTAAGAACTAACATTACGTCAAATTTCATATTTTATACTTCAATTGCAACATCAATATTTTAGAGTGAATATACCTTTATCGGGGCTTGGTGGATTAATTTAGGTTTTGAGGTTGTTCGCATTTCTCTTACAACAATCAGATTTAGTAAAATGTATGATCAATAAAACACCGTTCGTTCTTTGGCAGTAACGAGACTAGATGAATAATTCAAAAGTTACGGTTATAATCAAATTCGCGGAAATATTTTCCCATGGTTTGAATAATTTAAAGAACTACTAATTTATATTTTATATACATTTACTTACCAACATTACTAACAAATAAATCATCTTTGTTTCTTTCCTCATCTTCAATACGATCGCTATTCGCAGTACTAATATTCTTGCTTTGTGATGCGTATTGTTGAGATGCTGCTACAGAAGTTGAAGTAATAATTTGCTGTATTGATCCAGAGTTACTATCGTTAGTGTGTATTATATTGAATGGTCCAGTAACATAGGTGACATTACCGATATGCACTTTATTGGAGTTTTCGACCTAGAATATATTTAATTAGTTTTATTATAAACATTCGATCACAAATGTATTGTAATGTGAAAAACTAGGCTTTGCACCGTAGAAACGAAACTAGTGCAGTGGATACCTGTGATGAATATTCAATTTTGGGGCGTATCTTCGCCGTGTACCGATAGGTCGCTCCACAAGTAAAATTTTGAGAAACGATGTATGACAAACTTATAGTCCCCAAGTAGTACTACTAGTTTGTCTAAGAGAGCAATGCTTTAACGCCTATGCCTAAAGTATGAGAGCCCATATTCAGTGAGATATTCAGCCAATATTCACGGTGAATACGGTATATGAATACGGCAGCTATATTGATATTCACCGCGAATATTTACTGAATATCTCACTAAATATGGGCTCTCATACTTTAGGCATAGGCGTTAGAGCATTGCTCTTTCCGACAAATTTGTAGCAGCTCGTTACAATCAAAATATTCATCCGAAAAGTCGACCGTGAATACCGTACAACGCTCTTGTTCCGACATCCTGACAAACCTTCGTCGATTAACCGATTCTGAGTTTTTCTCAAATATTCATTTTTTGTTAACAATGAATAAATCTTTGAGTGAGAGTAATCCGTTTTTGTTTTAATACATCCAATTTATTTTAACAACATAAGAAAAAAAAATCCAAATTTTCAGTTGTCAGCTCCGCCTGTCGCAAGCAAGGTTTCGCTACCGTTTTTAATCTGGCCTGTGTCTCTGGAAGGGTATTTACCCCACGGTTCCTCTTGATAAATCAGGGGCAACGATAATTTCGAAATGTCCCCTACTGTCCCGAAAACTATGATAAATTTGTGATCTTTTGAAAAAGGTTCGATCAAACTCGGTTTAGATCTTGTGGAATGGCAGGTAAAAGAATTTTCATTTTTTCGGCTCTGGAGGGGTCGGGTACGCAAGTGTTAACTATGACGTGTCAGCTTTGATGGAGTGCGGCAAATGCATAGCATTTCATAGCGAAAGTATTTTTTTGTTGCAAATGCTACTTGCTTCTCTACTTTTTTCTCGATATTACTCTAGTAAAACGTAGTATATTGCGTCTAGTAAACCTTTAAAGCTGAAACATTCAGCGTGTTTTGAACTGATCCCGCGATTGTGACGGAATATCCATAGGCTAAGGTATGATACTAGGTAACAGAAAAGTAGGGACATAGATTTTTGTTATTGTCCAGTAGGTAAATTTATGGGATAATGATTCCGTAGACGTTGACATACAGGAAGTTGAAGAGGCTTTTAGACCAGAATCTACGCTATAATTGAATTTTCAAAAATGTGTATGGACGAAAGTCCATGAAGATAGGGCAAGTCAAGTCTGTGTGGTTCATGTACACATACATCTCAGCAATGCTTAAAACTAAACAAAACTTCATCGAATTCTTTAAATAAATAGTGTACATGAGACTTAAGTAAGATTAACCAGAATTAGTGACGGTTTTTGGGATATTTATAATATGTCTACTCAGACAGGCACCCAAGGTTTCGATGAAGAAGTAGCCCAAGATGGAATTCCTTTACGCTGCAGTAAACAAATATGTACATCAAACTAAAATAGAACGAAAATAAACCAATTTAGTCAAATTGCCTATACAACTCCATGCAACTTGCAAAACTAACACGTCACAGCCTCGCTACTACTGATGCACCGGGCAGTCCAGAATACCTTATCATTAACGTACCCTGCCGTACTTCGCATTTCACCGAACGTTCAGCTGTTGAGATTCCGGTAAAGTTTAACCGATTTCGATGTTGTGTTTTAGGTGTGTACTCTTTGCTAAAAACAAATTATTTGGAGAATTAGAATTTTGGTTTGATTACCGAGCAATCATTCCGATACATCCGGCAAAAATTAAGTCGGTGCATATAGAACGACTCGTTTATATTTTAGAGTTGCTTGAACTACATTTAAAAATAGACAACTTATAAAAACAATTAACTTCTATTACAAAGTTGGAATCGTATTTATTGGCACTGTCAGCACGTTCTTTCGTAATTATCAAATGTCGGCTGTAGAGTTCTCCAGGCGCGTTTGTATTAGTGCGATGTATTCGATTTTTCTTTGTTAGCTGTAAGAATTTTTTGTCACCGGTGAGAACTGTCATCTAAAAGAGAGAATAAAAAACTACCGAGTTTGATTCACACTCTCACAAATTTCAATATACAGTGTAAAACCGTGTAGCCGTGTCGTAGTGTTCGTGTGTTTTCGCTTGGAGAACTCTATAAGAAGGACAAGAAATTGCTCGTGGCAAGCAAATTTTAAGAGAGGATGACTTAAGGCAAAAACCTGTATTAATCCACCTAGCGGTGAGACCCAGCGTTTCTCATTCAAACTTGTTATTTGTTAAAATGGATTCACACGAACACTTCAATTTTTAGGAATAAAATACACCTTGAAAATTTTTGCTGGATTTATTTTTTACTCTATATAACGAATTTCTGGGGTTCGCCACAGAAGGCAGAAGCACGAAAGGCAAAATCATGAAAGGCAGAACTCTATGACCGTACACACAAGGCAGAATATTTCAAAAGGCAGAATTTCGAAGGGCACGAAAGGCAGAATCACTGGTAGCAAAACCTGACTCACGATAGTCAAGTGCGTGATGGCAAATTGGTGCGAATCCTGGTCACGGTATCGAAGCTGCTACTCTAAATTTATTATTTAATATTATTTGGTAACCAGACATAATAACTAGTCACAAGCAATGACCAGTTTTGATAGAAGGTGCAAATCAAGCCTAATTATTAGATCCGAAACGCACAAACTGGTTTGGCTCAGGTTCTAAAGACTGTCACGGCATCGCGGATAGTAATTTTTCCGATGTTAGGTATAACTTACACTAGTCTCAACGGCTTGTTGATTATAATTAACATAAAACAACTCATGCGGTGAAGACGCATAATCGAGGGCAAGGAACCGAGGTGGCACAAAGCCGCCGTGGTTTCCGCGATCCGAGCCGGCCGGTGTGTGTTGTTAAAAAGAAAATAGACCATTTTTTGATTCTGCCATTCGTGCTCTTTGTGATTTTGCCATTCGTTATTCTGCCTTATGAAATATTCTGCCTTTCGTAATTCTGCATTTCGTGATTCTGCCTTTCGTAGGAGACTCAATTTCTGGTAGCCAACAGCACACCTATACCGAAAATACAACACCTAACATGCACACACATAAGAGCACATACACATGCAAATATCATGAAATAAATATGTTTCAAATACATCACGAGAAAAATCCAGATGACTATTTCTGGTTGCCGGAATACATCCTAAAATGGCTAAATATTGCCTAATCCGGGTATTTCGATGGCGAAGATGTCGACTTTCAGTTTCTGGGAAAAAGCTTATAGTGACCAAATATCATCCATTATGGGTATTGCGGAAGCGTTACACCCAGAGGCCAGAAATCAACTCATGACGCAATTTTAAATTTCTAGATAGTAGCTTCCGATTACTGGAACCTAAAAGGGATAAACATTACCCAATGTTTTTTCAGGAACCGGGATAATGCTCGGATGCCGGGAGTGAACTCCATGCTTCACTTTGGTCAAAGGTTTTAAATACAAGCTCGTTCATTTGAATCCAACTATGTTCAGATTGGTTTTGCAGTTTCTGTGGCAATTAAGTTTCGTGATTTTTACAATTTGGTACATAACAGACAAAGACAAAGTCGAATAACAGTGTAATTAATTAGCGTTTTACGCGGCAGCAAGATCTTTTATTTGAGACTAATTTCCTAAAAAAATTAAATGAGCTTAAGCAGCCTTAAAAATATGTCTATTTTCAAAACGTGATTTCGCTTTCAACACATAACGGACAAAGTTAAAGTCCAATTACGATAAAACTTCAACTTTTGAACCGCATGTTCAATCATTATAAAAATTATTAGTTAAGGATGTTCAAGACAGCCCGTTCATTTGACACCAGTTCTGTTATAATTTGTTGTGTAGTTTTCGAGATAATGATGTTTCGTGATTTTTACATTTTGAAACATAACCTCTAATCTAAAAATCCAATTTTAATGAAATTCAATAGCAACCTATGGGGTAACTAGACCTTCCATTTGGGATTAATTTCACGGAAATCGGTTCAGCCATCTCTGAGAAAAGTGAGTGAGAAAAAAAGTTGCACATACACACACACACACACACACACACATACACACACATACATACACACACAACTCATACACATACACGGAAAACGTTTCTTTTAATAACTTTTGAACTGCATGTTCAATCATTATAAAAATCATTAGTTAAGGATTTTCAAGACAGCCCGATCATTTGACACCAGTTTTGTTAAAATTGGTTGTGTAGTTTTTGAGATAATGTTTTGTGGTTTTCACATTTTGATACGTAAGGCGTCGTACACAAATAACGTAATGCATGAAGGGGGGGGGGAGGGGGGTCAAGTCTGCGTTACTTTTTTTTTTTCTTCATCTATAGTTTATTTGACACGGCACAAATACAATTCAATGTTTAACGGCGCCAATTATATCTGGTAGCTTACTTTCTGAAGTATCTTAATAACTAAAAGCAATTTTTTTATCCTCGCTGCCGACTACGAGCTGAAACTAAATCTAACTTAAAGCTAGAATATTTTGCATTAAAAGCACAGGTTTGCTGTTTGATGGTTTTCATTGCCATAGGTAAGCAGCATATTAAATTTGTTCCGCTGCTGGGCCAAGATATTACGGACTGGCATATTGGGTTGTTTCCATCGGGCCTTGAGAGTATCGTGCGGGTCTGATTGCTGTTTCCGGATCCGGGGTCTTAACGTGTTCTTGTCGTTTGGTTGGATGTAGGCGGAAGGGGATAGGACTAAACTGGGGCGTGGATGGATTTCAGGAAAACGTATATAAGGGACATGTAGGATAGGTCACGGCTCGCCAAGACATCACGAACAGGAACAGCCGGCTGCCTACCTTCGGCCTGCAGGGAAGCTATTAATCTAGACCTGGCGTCACGGTGTACAGGGCATGACCAAACAACGTGCTCTATGTCGTGATAACCTTCACCACAGGCACAGATACCACTTTCCCCGAGCCCAACACGACGGAGATGCGCGTCAAATCTATAGTGATTGGACATAAGCCGGGACATCACGCAAATGAAATCCCGACTTACATCCAACCCCTTGAACCACGGGTTCGTCGATACCTTAGGGATTATGGAATGTAACCACCTTCCCAGTTCCCCCTTGGTCCAAGAATTTTGCCAACTGATGATCGTATTCTGACGTACAAATGCAAAAAATTCATTAAAGACAATTGGTCTTTCATAAATATCACCGTTTGTTGCGCCCACCTTAGCCAAAGAGTCCGCTTTCTCATTACCCGGTATCGAGCAGTGAGAAGGGACCCACGCTAAGGTAATCTGAGTAGATTTTTCGGATAAAGCACTCAGATGCTCCCGTATTTTCCCCAGGAAATACGGAGAGTGCTTAACATCTTTCATCGATCGGAGAGCCTCAATGGAACTGAGACTGCCCGTAAAGATGAAATAATGGTCCGTGGGCATTTTTTCGATAATCCCTAGGGTGTACTGAATTGCAGCTAATTCTGCGACGTAAACAGAAGCAGGAGTATCGAGCTTATGGGAGACGGTTAAATTGTTATTGAAGATACCGAAGCCAGTGGACCCATCAAGAAGTGATCCGTCAGTGTAGTACATATTGTCGCAGTTGATGTTTCGATATTTATTGGAAAAAATTTTAGGGATCTGCTGCACGCGTAGATGATCCGGGATTCCACGAGTTTCTTCTATGATGGATGTATCGAAAAACACAGTAGAATCAGAAGTATTTGATGAGTCGACACGATTTGGAATATTCGAAGAAGGGTTGATATTTTGGGACATGTGATTGAAATACAATGTCATAAAACGGGTTTGAGAATTAAGTTCGATTAACCTATCAAAATTTTCAATCACGGGACGGTTCAAGACCTCACATTTGATTAGAATACGAGAAGACAGGCTCCAGAAGCGGTTTTTCAATGGTAGTACTCCAGCTAAGATCTCCAAACTCATCGTATGGGTCGATTGCATGCAACCCAAGGCGATACGCAGACAACGATATTGTATTCGCTCCAGTTTGATCAAATGTGTGTTTGCTGCGGAACGGAAGCAGAAACACACGTACTCAATAACAGACAGTATCGTTGTTTGGTAAAGCCTTATAAGGTCTCCTGGGTGGGCACCCCACCATTGTCCGGTTATTGTACGAAGAAAATTCACTCTTTGTTGACATTTTTTCATCAGATACCTCACGTGACAACCCCAGGTGCCTTTAGAGTCGAACCAGACACCAAGATATTTGTGTACCAAAACCTGAAAAATCGTTTTACCCATTAATTGTGTTTGAAGCTGAGCAGGTTCATGCTTCCTAGAAAAAACTACTATCTCAGTCTTCTCCGGAGAGAATTCGATACCTAGCTTTTAAGCCCAAGCAGACAAATTGTCCAAGGTATCTTGCAATGGTCCTTGCAAATCGGCAGCTTTGGCTCCTGTAACAGAGATTACACTGTCGTCTGCAAGTTGTCTTATCGTGCATGAATTTGCCAGACATTCGTCGATGTCATTTACATAAAAGTTGTGAAGAAGGAGGCTTAAACATGAGCCCTGGGGAAGACCCATGTAGCTAATGCGAAAAGTTGCCAAATCGCCGTGCGTAAAATGCATGTGCTTTTCGGACAACAAATTGTGCAAAAAGTTGTTCAAAATTGGAGAAAATCCTTGTCGGTGAGGTTTACCCGAAAGAATGTCAATAGAAACGGAATCAAAAGCCCCCTTAATGTCCAAGAACGCAGACGCCATTTGTTCTTTGCGAGCATACGCCAGCTGAATATCTGTTGAGAGCAACGCAAGACAATCATTCGTCCCTTTGGCACGGCGGAAGCCAAATTGAGTATCTGATAGTAGACCATTTGATTCGACCCAATGGTCTAAACGACGGAGTATCATTTTTTCCATCAATTTCCGGATACAGGATAGCATTGCAATCGGCCTATAAGAGTTGTGATCAGAAGCTGGTTTCCCTGGTTTTTGGATGGCGATCACCTTCACTTGCCTCCAATCCTGCGGTACAATGTTTTGCTCCAGGAACTTATTGAACAAGTTCAACAAGCGCCTCTTGGCATTGCCGGGTAGATTCTTCAACAAGTTGAATTTGATTCTATCTAACCCAGGCGCGTTATTGTTACAGGACAGGAGGGCAACCGAAAATTCTGCCATCGTAAAAGGTGATTCTATCGCGTCGTGGCCCGGAGACGCATCGCGAACAATGTTTTGCTCAGGAACAGAGTCCGGACATACTTTCCTGGCAAAATCAAATATCCACCGACTTGAAGACTCCTCGCTTTCGTTGACCGTTACGCGATTCCGCATTCTTCGGGCTGTGTTCCAAAGAGTGCTCATCGATGTCTCCCTCGACGTCTCGTTCACGAACCGACGCCAATATCCGCGTTTCTTTGCTTTAGCCAGGCTTTTAAGCTTGGTATTAAGCTCCGAATACCGTATATAGTCGTCGGGTATACCTCCCTTCTGGAAGGCCAAAAACGCGTCGGATCTTTGCGTGTAGACATCGGAGCACTCTTTGTCCCACCACGGAGTTGGAGGCCGCTCTTTGATCGTTACGCCGGGATATTTCTTCGTTTGGGCTTGCAACGCGGCGTCGAGGATTAAGCCCGCGAGGAGGTTGTATTTTTCAAGTGGTGGGTGATGTTGAATCGACTCGGTCGCTTTTGAAACCATTTCCTCGTATAACTTCCAATCGACATTCCGTGTGAGGTCATACGGAATGTCAATTGGTCGCATGCGAGCTGACCCGTTTGTAATTGAAATAAGAATAGGCAGATGGTCGCTACCGTGAGGATCGAAGATTACCTTCCATGTGCAATCCAACCGTAGCGACGTCGAACATAAGGATAGATCCAGAGCGCTTGGGCGCGCTGGAGGTTTCGGGATACGTGTCATTTCACCGTTGTTTAAAATAGTCATGTCGAAGTCATCGCAAAGGTTGTAGATTAAAGAGGAGCGGTTATCATTGTAAGGGGAACCCCAAGCCACACCATGAGAGTTGAAGTCTCCCAAAATCAAACGTGGCGAGGGAAGAAGTTCTATTAAATCAAAGAGCAACCGTTGCCCAACCTGTGCTCTGGGAGGAATATATATTGAGGCAATACAAAGCTCTTTACCTTGTATTGTCATTTGACATGCGACAATTTCGATGCCTGAAATCGAGGGGAGGTTAATACGATAGAAAGAATAGCACTTTTTAATCCCTAAAAGTACTCCTCCATATGGGGTGTCTCGATCAAGGCGAATAATATTAAAATCATGGAAGTTGAGATCAATATTTGAAGTAAGCCAAGTTTCACAAAGGGAAAATGCATCGCATTTGTTTTTATTTATCAAAACTTTAAACGAATCAATTTTTGGTAAAATACTTCTACAATTCCACTGTAAGACAGAGATAGAATCCTTCATATACGCGGTTGAATTAGGCATCGAAGGATACAATCGCTGCAAGGAGGGGCCATTGGGCAGTCAACTGCTTCAAAAATGATCTAACTGTTGGGAGGAATGCTGTAAGAAAAATTTTAATTGGATCGGGTACATTAAAATTTTCAAAAATCCAGTCCACAATGTCAGAAAATTTCACTAATCCTGAGTTTGTTTCATCAACTGGATGTGCAAAAGGAACAACTGGGGTTTTAGATGTTCCTGGCAGTGCTGGGAACTCTTTCTGGGACTTTAAATTTGCAAGCCCAGGAGGAGTTTGCCTTGGTTTTTCCGCAGCACTGTTTGGTTTGTTCGTACTTTTCATTACACTTTGGGAAATCTTAGGACCTTTACGGGGAAGTTTAGGAGAAGAAACATTTTTCCTCTTCCTAGACTCCCCAGGATTGGCATAAGATGTTCCCGCTTGTGAATCGTCAGAATCGGTTTCATCAGAGGACAACAGATCAAAGGGGTTCGATGTTATGGTAGAAGTGGTCACGGTCTTCTACAGCATCTCAGCATAAGAACGTTTTGAACGCTCCTTAAGTGACCGCTTGATTTTATCTCTGCGCTGCATGTACACCGGGCATGTAGAGAGCTCATGCTGGTTTTCCCCACAGTGAATACATTTTTCAGCATTAACACTGCAAGAATCTTCCGCATGAGTCTCCCCACACTTGCTACATCGTGCCTTATTGCAGCAGTAGGCGGCTGTGTGGCCTAACTGCTTGCAATTGGTGCAATTCATAACACGGGGTACATACAATCGCACAGGCAGACGAACCCGGTCGATCGAGACGTGGCTAGGGAGTGCAGATCCGGCAAACGTAACGCGAAACGAGTCTGACGGAGTGTAAACTTTTTTACCGCCGACGAGCGACATGGACCGCAATTGCTTACAATCCAAAATCGTCGCCTGTGTTTCGGTATTTTTGAAGCAACCGGTTGCGCTTTATAGGATACACTCGACAGACAGACTCGAATCGGTTATGACAAAGTCGATCTCCACGTCTCGTGCGGGTATGTAAACGCGATACTCGCGTGTGAAGAGCTCAGAGCAAGCGATAGCATTGGCCTGTGCCAGATCACTGACCACGACACGGAGCTTGTTAGGTCGGACCTTGGAAATTTCGGTCACGGCCTTGTATCCCTTCGTCAGGTCTTTAGAAATTTGCAGTATGTTTAATCGCTTTGAATTCACTCCTGCCTGTGGACGAAAATAAACAGTATAGCTGCCCTGTTGAGATCCGTCCGGGTAAAGCCTGGGGCGAGGGGGGACTGGAGAATGGACAGGGGAGGGGGTAACAGAATGATCAGGGTCAAGGGGGTTCGGGGATGGTGGCACGGGAGGCGAGGGTTCTATACCCATTGCGCTAAATGTAGCGCACTAGCGCACTAGCGCCGACAAGAACACGTACCTATTTACTTCTTCCTTCCAGCAGTGGTTGTCCGATCGTTCGAAGCTGCACCCAAAGCAGCCAGCAGCACCAGTACAGCAGCACCAATACAGCCACCAGCAGTGAGCCGGGTGTGAGATCACTCAGCACAGCGACACGACTCGACTGTCAAATTATGGCCTTGAATTAGAAAGATCTATTCACTGTGCACAGATCAAAACTGCAGCTGGTATTTTGCACCAATACAGCCAAAGTTGCGAGCCGGGTACAGAACGTAGCGACACAACTCACAATCTAGTTGGCCTTTAGCGCGAATGATACACTCTTTTGTTTGGCTATTCGTACACACGGACCGGATTGTAATAGAACGACCACTTTGCACGTCCGTTTCTGTCGAGTGTTCGACGCGGAAGGAATGATCGAAATCGAGCGTTACTTATTGTTACATATTAGTTGAGACCGTTACGTAACTGTGATGTTTGCTCAAAATTGCAAATTTGGATGGGGGGGCAGGTTGTCCAGCGTTACGTAATTTTAGGAGGGGGAGTCATATCGAACGTTACTCATCGTTACATAGGGGGGGGGGAGGGGGTCTGAAATCTAAGTTTTTAGCGTTACGTAATTTGTGTACGACGCCTAACCACTAAACTAAAAATCCGATTATAATAAAATTCAATAGCAACCTATGGGGCAACTAGATCTTCCCTTAAGAATTAAATTCACGGAAATTGGTTCAGCCATCTCTGAGAAAAGTGAGTGAGGAAAAAAGTTGCACATACACACACACACACACACACACACGCACGCACAGACACACACAGAACACTTATATTTAAGTTGGACTCGGTTATAAATAGACTAGATTTTATCATTCGATAAAATTTCATTTTAAATTCGATTATTTATGCACACTTTAAACTGGATCTCGAGCTCGGCTGAAAAAATATCCGAGTTCACTCGGCAACTTTGGGATTTAAACGATATTTCAGCGAGAAAAAACCGGTTGCCGAAAGTCGTCAGATTATTTGCCGAGGTTTCGACAAAAAAAACTAAACTTGACGAATCTCGTCTGAATTTTTTGCCGAATTTATCGTTAAATACTGTTGATGAAGAAGTAAGCAAAAATATTACTGATATCTCGGCACGAATTTTACTCGTTCACGAATTTCAGCAACACAGCTGTCATTCTCATGAACCATTGGCCGCAATTTCTCTTTGTACAAATTTCTGCAAACGTATTAAGTACGACGTACTAAACAGGAAGCGGATAAATGTTTTGCTAAAATTTGTGTAAACTACAGATGTTTTCAAGCCGGAAGTCGAAAAGAGTGTAGTATAGAAGAGGCAGTAGTGTACTTGTAAAAATCGTGTAACGCCTGTGCAAACTAGCACTAAGCGGAAAAAAGCACCTCAAAGTGAAATGGACACGATTCAACAGAAACTGCAAGAGGATGACGTGGAATTTTTTATTCCGTAAACATTCAATACTCAACATTAATAAATTACTTACTTAGTAAAACTCATCGAGCTTATGATTCATCTTTTGAAAGAAAACTACGGAATTCTCAGCGAAATTATTCTCTGCAATTGGATTCCGCTGGAAAATCGCCTCTATTGTGCCGAAACATTCAGCTTATATAACCGAGAAGTCGTTAGACTAGTATGCCCCCCTCGGTTATATCTGCCGAAAGCGCATTAAAATGCGTACCGAGAATCTCGGCATAAAATGACATCTGTCACATACTGGTTTCCCAAAATTCTCGGCAAAATAAATTCAGCCGAGATGGTTGCTGAGCACTCGGCTGTCCAACTCTCGGCACAAATAATGCCGAGATTCGGCGAAATTTTTAAGTGTGTGGTAGGATTTTTTTTTCTATATAAAATATAACTTTCTTTTCACAACTTTTGAACCACGTGTTCAATCATAATAATTCATCAGTAAACCCTTAACTAGCCCGTTCATCTGATATCAATAATGTTCAAACCGGTTGTGTAGTTTCTGAGATAATGAAATTTTGCGATTTTCACATTTTGATACATTACAGACTAAGTTACAGCCCGATTACAGTAAAATTCAACAGAGTATTGTGAAGTAGCAAGACCTTTCATTTGACACTAATTTTGTGGAACTCAGTTCAGCCATCTCTTTTCGGAATGGTTCTTTTCATAGCTGAATTTTACATTTTAAACATAACAGGCAAAGTAAGAGTCCAATTGAAAAAAAATTCAATAGGATCTTATGGGATGGGAGATTTTCCACATGACAGATTTTATGAAAATCGGTCCAGCCATATCTGAGAAACATGAGTGAGATTAAACAGTCTCCAGAACATGTTTCTGTCCATTACTTTTGAACCAAAAAAAAGTTAAGGTTTTTTTAAATAGCCCGTTCATTGAAAACCAATGTTGTTCAAAACGGTTGTGTAGTTTCGAGATTTTCAAATTTTGATAAATAACGTACAAACTAAAAATCCGATTGCAATAAAATTATTAGGGTTTTATGGGGCAACTAGACTTTTCATTGAAGAATAATTTTATGAAAATCGGTCCAGCTATCTCTGAGAAAATCGAGTGAGATTGAAAAGTTGCACATACACACAAACACACACACACATACACATACAGAAAATGCTCAGCTCGTCGAACTGAGTCAGGTTATATATGCCATTCGACCTTTGGGAGCACTTCTATACCTCCGGTTTTTCCAGTGACTGCTATACCTTTCTAAGAGAAAGGCAAAACTATACGAAACGTACGAACTATTAACACTGAAAATATTTTTTCGTTATTCCACCCACGCACATTTCGTAAACATGAATTTCGTAGATTGTACAGCACTTTTGTTGAATTTATAATGATCTATAAATTTGTATTGCAAGTTATCGAATAGAATTGCAACTTACGCATAATTTGTACAATTCACGAATGTACATTTCACTTAGGGTTTGCAATATTCCCGGGAATTGATTTCCCGGGAAACGGGAATAATAAAAATCGGAATAATAAAATAATAAAAATAATAAAAAAATCGGAATAATAAAAATAATTTATTCCCGGGAACCGGGAATAAAAAAAAATTAGCTAAAAGGGATTTAAAATAAATTTTATTCATTAAAGGTAACAAATTACCTCGTTTACAATTTCATTAGCAATTCGCATGTAAAACAAATTAAAAAAAAAAAACAAAGCATATATTAGTTCAGAACTTTGCGATAGACTTTTGTTGCAAATATTTGCAGAAGAAAAGGTTTCAGAATTTTCATGTCGTCGAACAATCACTTTAGATCCGCTAACAATTTTACGTTAAACCAAGATAATGTAATTTATTTTGTAAAACTTTCCTTAAGTCCGTTAAATCAACGCTGGTGTTTGAATTCTGGAATACTTCCAAATCACTGATTGCAGCTCCTGCTACATTTTATTAAAAACTGCAGTGTCCAATTCTTTAAGTTGTTCTAGAGAAAATTTAGTGCTAGGCAGTCAGGCAGCTGAGGCAAATCTTCGCTATATTTGGTACGGCATTTTTTGAGCAAAATATTTTTTTCGGGAAAATATTTTCTATACACTGTTACAAATATTTGCTAAAAACTCTGTTTGCTTGAACGTTAGCAAAGCCTCTTAGCACATTCAAACTCATTTGAAGTTGCTCTCACCATTGATTAGAGAGTAAGATTCCGTGTAAGAATTTGGATTGATTAACTGGAACGTTATTTCGCCATTTCCTGGTTTTCTATGGGTTTCAAAATTGTTCATCAATTTACAGGTATATTTTTTTATCAATTTAATATCACTCATTACCTAGCAAAGAATGACATTAGACGTAGTAAATAATGGCCTGATTTTTCGGTTTTTAAATATGAACAGCAACTATTAATGACATAAAATTGGAGCAATTAACTCAATATTACAAGGAGAACAAATATTGATCGTCATTTCAAGCAAATATTTGCTTCGTGTAATGTCCACTTTAGTGCTTCTATACAGTTTGGCGATGTCAGTTTCGTGTTTTGAGAAAGTATTTAGTTTTATTGCACTTTTGCATAGAAAACTATAGTAAACTTTAGAAAATCTATAACGAGCGTCTTGGCAGAGTGATTGAGAAATCAAAGAAATAGTTATCGGTTTCCGTTATACTCTACTAATTTGCGGACTGAATTTCAATATTTATTTCCAAAAAAAAAATTAGTAGAGTATAACGGAAACCGATAACTATTTCTTTGATTTCTATAGTTAACTTTATGGAATTTATCAAGGGACTCGGGAATCCCGGGATCCCGGGAATCATTGTTTCTATTCCCGGGATCCGGGAATCCCGGGAAAAGGTATTTCCCGGGAAATCGTTCCCGGGATTGCAAACCCTATTTCCACTCCTTCACCTGGTCCGAATCCGTTGCTTTCTCCCGATGAGGTAGAGAACATTTATACGCTTCTGGAACAACAGCCGCGATACCCTTCGCTCAGGTTTCGTATTGAAATAACTTTCTTGAACATTTGTACGTCTCTGGGGTTAAGTTGGAACGCGCGCGTCGTCGCTCTCTCGCAATCGATAAAACTAGAATCGCGTTGTGGCAAACCGGTGGTGATCAATCAAGCTCCAAGCTCTCTTGTATTTTTGATTTCGTATAATGTATACAACGCAATGTAAGCTTACTAATTTTTCGTACTATTTACATTATGAAGCGTTCTTTGTACGAATTATTTGCGTAAGCTTACTAATTTTTCGTACTATTTACATTTTGCAGCCTTTGTTTGTACGATTGATTTCGTTTATTTTTAAAACCTTTCGTTACGTATACGAATAGAAATTTGTAACAATTTTGACAGTTCTGACAAAAGTACTTTCATATTTATAACGCATTGGTTTCGTTGCAGAAAACAACACAAGGTTTTGAATATAAAACATACGTTTTCGTGGAATAAACTAAAATATATATTCAGTCTAAGTTATAAACGTGAAAGAAGAATCAGTAATGGCGGACAAAGCAATTTTTTTTCATAGTACCTAATTTATTGTTTAAACTTATTTATAGAACATTACTGTAGCAATCAAACAAACCATAGTTCAATTTGAAACCTGAACTAGACAACGACGACATGATCTACCATTACTCTCTCCCACTCTGCGAGAACATTCCAAGCCAGGAAATACAATTGATTTTGAAAATATCGCCAAGGGGTACGCGGACAAAAAAGGTTGAAACCCGGTTATATAAAGTATCGAACGTCTTCGATAGTGGTTTCCTTCGGCACGTTATTGCTTAACCCTCTAGTGCCCAGTGCTGCCCTTAGCCGGTACTCAGTTATACCTTTAAAAAGTTTCAATCAATACTAAAAAATTGTTTATAAAAATTCTTATTCATTTTATCGAAGCCCGTCTAAAAATTAACTTGGGCACAAGAGGGTTAAGATTGCTGACCAAACGAGCGCGACAGGAAATCGATTTAAAAGACAACGATTAGTTCCGCAAGAGGAGTTCTTTCTTAATTACCTGAATATTTTCAAACGTTTGGGTATTATTTCCTTGTAAAACTGTTTGTAATATCTCCGCATGGTTTATATTAACGCCAGGGCCAGCATTGGACATAATATTCAATTTGTTTCCTAGTAATTGGGAATCATTTTTTGCTACAACGTTGAAACTATAGTTATGGTACTTTCTTACCATTCGCAATACTGTTACTATTGTCAACATTCGTAATAAAATCACTCTCAGTGGTAGTCGATACAAATTCCGTGCTACAGTCGCTGATAGAGCATAACTCGACACCAGTAGACAACGGCTCTATTGTATGAATCCATTGTTGACATTTTTCTTTATTAATAGAAAATACTCCACTAAAATCAGTTATGTCGTTAATATAAATCATGACCTACCTTCAACTGTGCTTTCCCTGGTGTCCAAAAATAGCTTATTTTCGAAACTCATTTTCAAATTGAATATGTCGAAATTAATAAACTACACTATAGTAATAAATCATAGTGTATCGAATGTCAGTTATCAAATGGTGGTGGTTGGACTAAAAAATAGCTATCTTATCAGCAACAAATGCGAGATCCAAAGAACATTGTCATTGGCGAACCTAGGAATATGCTAAAAGGGGGCAAAAACGTTCAGTTTGCTTACTATGTAGTATATCAAACATTTAATTTTTATACTTCTAGTATAGTTTCAAAAGGAGAGAAAAAGGAAGTCTTGATATCGGGCTCGTTTCTTAACTCTGAAAAGATAGTCTGCGTCAATTCGACTTCTCGCTTTCAGCAATGTTAGCCGCTTTTTTCTGAGAATATTAAAACTAGTAGTAAATTCTAGTGGTTTTTACTTATAGTCGATTTAACACCGTAATTCATCAATAATTTATAAAAAAGTTTTCTCAACTATTCAAAGGTGTCACAAAAAATCAAAAAATTGGTCGCAGTGATAAAATACCCAACATGAAAAATTTTTTTCAAAAGTCGTCAATTTGAAACATGATTATCTTTCTACAACCATCAAATCATGATGATCTTTCCAGTGTTATTCACGACTGTTATTCTCTAGATAAAATTGTTGTCGATCAACATTTTTTTATATTTTTTCTCTTGATCAACTTTCAGATACATTTCATATCATACGTCAAGGTTGAGGATAAAAATAATATCATTTATCTTTCTAACGGTGGTTAATCGAGACCATATTAAACGCCAATAAAATTGACAGAAACAGAGCAATGAATGAATTCTCTACAGATTTATCACTATCCTTATTAATTGGAATGTTGCATTTATTTATCGCATTACGTAGTCATTAGCTACGCTAATGACTATTTGATGAAATAAACTGCTGTCCTTTTTTGGGACTGCTCAAAAATCACATAACGTGCTTATCAAGGAGAATAGTGTTTTGTAATTCAATAAGCACATTGCATAATGTCATATACGAAATGTTGATTGAAAACTATTATTGCAATTTTTAGAGCGTGCTTTTTCATGCAATTGAAGCACATGTTCGATGCAGACCGGTTCGATACAACTTAATAAACAATGAGACATGTTCAAAATTGTCAAATCCGAAAATGGTGTTGCTGAATAAACTGAATAAAGATTATAAAAACTGTTTGTTTAATTGAAATGGTGACCTTGGCAACATTATAGAAAATATTGTCTTTTCAGAGAACATTTAGCATGCATGGCAGGCCTTTTCAAGAAAAATAAGGAGCGACATTCGCAGCAGACACAGCTCAACCCTAACAAAAGTTAGTGGGATGAATAAGGCAATCCACGAGACAGTTGCGATCAGCAGATTTCAGTTTGTTTCCAACTTTTGACTGCCGCAGGTATGTTCGAACTAGAGATACTCAGAGAGAGAGAGAGAGAGAGAGAGAGAGAGAGAGAGATAAGCGATGAAAAAACCGCCATTTTGGCAACTAGGTTTCACATGTCAGAGATGCCAGATCTTCTCAAAGCGTAATGTTGAATAACTTTTCCATTCGACTCGTATAACTGATGGTGACGGTGAAAGTCCTGGGAAATAATGAAGTGCATCACAAAAACCGTGAAGGTGTTAAATTTTATGTTTATGTAATTCTATATACTCTCACCATAACTATTCATTATTTTGTTGACCATATAAAAAGTTTGTGACCAGCAGTTAAAATCACTGTGATAATGCAATTTTGGAGCATTCTCAGTTCATTGTTTAGAAATAAAACATGGAAAACGTGTGAAAATAAATAAATCCCTTATTGTACTTGATTGCAACATCTTTCAATGTGTTACCTTTCTTGTTCGTTTGGCTCGGATTTTGACATGTTCGTTTGGCTCACAACTTGTCTTCGCATATCTCTTCCTCTGAGTATTACTAGTTCGAGCGGTCACGACCAGAGTCTATGTTTATAATAAGAGTCCCGCAAATATGAAACCAAAGGAGCCAAATCAGTGTCAAACGAGGGTACCAATCATTCGTTGTTTTGCTTTCGTCTCGATTAGACGCAAATTGTTTATCTCCGTTTGAGTTCGCAAAATAACAATACACGAGTTATCGTACGGGTCTTTTTTTGTCGATTAGTTCTTGTGCTGCGCGTTAACTATAGCCGGCAGTATATCGACAGAAACATCTTCTACACACTGGTAGGGGCAGGCTACCCCGCCAGTGATCTGATACGCAGCTGAAAATAGCAAGAATAATTCTCCCGCACCGCTATTTCCCCGCTAGCAGCACGGACCATCATACGATCGAGCGAGTGGAAGTCAACTACAAGTGGCATCTACAAGGTCGAGTTTAAGATACGACCACTGTGTCACAACACGAAGCTGGATCGTCATTGTTTGTTCTGCGGAGACACTCGATTAATCCAACTTAGAAGTTCGGTGAAGTATTCACTTTAGAATTTTTATCATTATTATTAATATTATTATTATTATTGTTATTATTATAATTATTATTATTATTGTTATTATTATTATTATTGTTATAATTGTTATTATTATTACTATTATTACTATTGTTATTAGTATTATCCATTCCATTGTAGTTTGAAAAATTGTTTTTGAAATTTAATATCAACTACGTTCGCGCTCTGTGAAACTTTTCTCAATTCAAATGACCAACTTAATTTCCATGATTTCAACATCATTCGTCGAGATCGAGACTCACACGGTGGAAGGGTACTTTTACGGATCAAAAAGTGCTATTCTTTTTTCAGAATCGACCTCCCCTCGATCTCGAATATTGAAGTTGTTGCCATTCAAACGAATATGAATGGAAAAGACCTTTGCCTTGTTTCGTTATATATTCCCCCATCCGCGCGGATTGAACAGAAGCACCTTATTGAAATAGCAGAATTGCTTCCCGCACCTTTTTTGATTTTGGGAGATTTTAACTCTCACTGTTCGCTATGGGGGTCGCTGTACGACGACAACCGATCTTCTTTAATCTGTAACTTGATCGACGACTTCAATATGACAGTTTTGAATACTGGGGAAGCGACACGTGTACCTAATCCTCCAGCACGTGAAAGCGTGCTTGACCTATCCCTCTGCTCGACATCACTAGCGTTAGATTGCCGGTGGAAAGTAATCAACGATCCCCACGGTAGTGATCATCTTCCAATCGTTATATCAATTGCTAATGGTTCAACTACCCCGAACCCAATCAATATTTCCTATGACCTTACACGTAATATTGATTGGAAGTGTTATGAGTCTATTATAGCGCAATCTATCGAGACTCACGAGGAACTTCCTCCGGAGAAAGAATACGCGTTCTTAGCTGGCTTGATAATCGACGCCGCGACTCAAGCTCAGACGAAACCGATACCCGATGTAACGATTAGACAGCGCCCTCCCAACAAATGGTGGGACAAAGAGTGCTCTGAGCTGTACGCGCGAAGGTCCGCGGCGTATAAGGACTACCGGGAGTACGGCACTGTTAACCTGCTTCGAAAGTACGAGGCACTGGGCAGGCAGATGAAGAGCTTAGTAAAGGCGAAAAAACGCGGATACTGGCGGCGGTTCGTAAACGCGTTGTTGAGGGAAACAGCGATGAGCACTCTTTGGGATACCGCCAGGCGCATGCGGAACCGTGACGTTTCGAATGAAAGTGAGGAGTATTCAGATCGCTGGATACTCGATTTTGTCAAAAAGGTCTGTCCGGACTCTGTACCGGAACAGAAAACCTTTCGCGACGCGTTATTAGTAACTACGGAAGAGCCTCCATTTTCGATGTTGGAATTTTCAATGGCTCTTCTGTCGTGCAACAATAAGGCTCCAGGGTTAGATAGAATAAAATTCAACCTGTTGAAGCAAAAAGACGCTTGTTGAATTTGTTCAACAAGTTTCTTGAGCTAAATATTGTTCCGCATGACTGGAGGGAGGTAAAAGTCATTGCTATTCGGAAACCCGGGAAACCTGCCTCTGATCACAATTTATATAGGCCGATTGCGGTGCTCTCTTGCCTCCGAAAATTAATGGAGAAAATGATCCTCTAACGGTTAGACAAATGGGTCGAAACAAACGGGATACTTTCAGATACTCAATTTGGCTTCCGCCGGGGCAAAGGGACGAACGATTGCCTAGCGTTGCTTTCTACTGAAATTCAACTAGCCTTTGCTCGAAAAGAGCAAATGGCTTCTGCGTTCATGGATATTAAGGGGGCTTATGACTCTGTCTCTGTAGAAGTTTTAAGCGCGAAGCTTCATTTGCAGGGACTTTCACCAAATTTGAATAATTTTTTGCTCAATTTGTTGTCAGAAAAGCATATGTATTTCTCACATTGTGATTCGACAACTTCCCGAGTTAGTTACATGGGTCTTCCCCAGGGCTCATGTTTAAGTCCTCTCTTATATAATTTTTACGTCAATGACATCGATGAATGTCTTGCAAATTCATGCACGCAAAGGCAACTTGCAGACGATAGCGTTGTATCCATTACTGGTAGCGAGGCTAGCGATCTGCAAGGACCATTGCAAGATACCTTAGACAATTTGTCTGAATGGGCTCTTAAGCTAGGTATCGAATTCTCTCCGGAGAAAACTGAGCTGGTCGTTTTTTCTAGGAAGCATAACCCAGCTCAGCTGCAGCTCCTACTAACGGGTAAAACGAATTCTCAGGTTTTAGTCGCTAAATATCTCGGGGTCTGGTTCGACTCTAAATGCACCTGAGCTTGTCATATTAGGTATCTGACACAAAAATGCCAACAGAGGATTAATTTTCTTCGTACGATTACCGGAACTTGGTGGGGTGCTCACCCAGGAGACCTTCTAAGGTTATACCAAACAACGATATTGTCAGTTCTTGAGTACGGCTGTTTCTGCTTTCGCTCCGCCGCGAACACGCACATTATAAAATTAGAGAGAATACAATATCGTTGTTTGCGTATTGCCTTGGGTTGCATGCAGTCGACCCATACGATGAGTCTTGAAGTGCTAGCGGGTATTCTTCCGTTGAAACATCGTTTTTGGAATCTCTCTTACCGGTTGCTAATTCGATGCACAGTTATGAACCCATTAGTAATTGAAAATTTCGAGAGGTTGTCGACCTTCAATCTCAATCCAGATTTATGACTTTATATTTTGACTATATGGCTCAAGATATTAATCCTTCTTCATACGATTTCTCCAATGTCGCACTTTCAGATACTTCTTATCGAAACCCAACCCATAGACCACAACTTCATCTTCACAGACAGTCTCAGTGCCATTGAGGCTCTGCGATCGATGAAGACTGTGAAGCACACCCCGTATTTCCTGGGGAAAATACGGCGGTTTTTAAGTGCTTTAACAGATAAAAATTACCGGGTTCCTTAGCGTGGGTCCCTTCTCATTGTTCTATTTCGGGCAATGAAAAGGCTGACGCTTTAGCTAAGGTGGGTGCTATTGATGGCGATATTTATGTAAGACCAATTGCTTATGATGAATTTTATAGCATTTTGCGTCAGAGAACACTCAACAGTTGGCAATTATCATGGAACTCAGATGAACTGGGACGGTGGCTATATTCCATTTTTCCTAAGGTATCGACGAAAGCATGGTTCAAGGGATTGGATGTAAGTCGGGCGGGATTCGCGTGATGTCCAGACTTATGTCCAATCACTACACGTTAAACACGCATCTCTTTCGTATAGGGCTTGCAGACAGTAATCACTGCGTTTGTGGCGATGGCTACCATGACATCGAGCACATTGTTTGGTCGTGTACCGAATACTGTGGTGTTAGGTCCGAGCTTATAGATTCCCTTCGGGCCCGAGGAAAACAAACGAACGTACCCGTTAGAGACATTCTGGGGAGCGGTGATACGCTATACGGGTTTATAAAAAACGCTGGAATTAAAATTTGATTTATTTTATCTATTTGCTAGATTACAATTCCCGTCATAAAATGAATAAAAATGATACACCATGGTGGAGACACTAGAACGAAGACTCGGTCCCATCATGTTCACGCAGGCACCTCAGACCAAAACTGGTCAAATGGAACATCACTGCTTAGCCATGTACAAATAAATGAATCCTGTAACTCAATATAGTTAAAATCAAAATTGTAACTCCCCTCCTCTCACCTTAAATCACCACTAGCTCGTAGTCGGCCGCGAGATATAAAAAATGTGCCTCCCTCTTTTCCCTGCTAACTTAGAATTAAAAAAAAAACATGTACTTGGCTCAGTTAAACATAATTTGTATCGTGCCGTGTCAAATAAACTATTTTAAACAGAGGGTACCAATCGAGCAATGTAAATAAACAAGGTGATAATGCTAGGAGTGGATGAAAAGTGTTGTAATTGAGCGTAATAAAGAATATGTGTTTTTCCGAAGTTTTACTTACACATTTTAACCCAACATTAAACCTGTACACTGGTTCACTTAAATTTAACAAAACATCAACGGTGTAATCTTTTAAAACTGTGTACCTTGCGAAGAATTTCAAAAAGTGATATTCGCTTATGCATGGTGAAAAACAGAACTATATAGTTCTTGGCAACAAACGGCACAAAAACTGTGTTGTCGAAACGATAGATATTCTCTTCGCGCGATTCTACATAGACTCTGGTCACGACTTGGATGCAGTGGACTGTGCACTGATGATGGTTTTATGTAGCTCAAGTATAAATGACAGTTCTAAAAGGTATGCTATTCACGTCGATGCATTAGCATTAGTGAGCGTTATGAACTTTTTCCAATTTTGTATGAAATTTGAAATGATTATGCATTTTAAGCTAAACTTATAAAACATACTTCATTCCGTCCCGAACGCTCGGCAATAACGGACGCATTAAGTGGTTGTCTCGCTATAAAACCGATATTGTGTAGAAAAAATCGAAAAAGGCATTGCTTACCCGGTCGCGTTTCAAAGAGTGCGAAGTGCGGTGTGAAGATAATCTGATAATCCTAGGTGAAGGTCATTCTGCTATTGTGCTTTAGTGGTGTCGCTGCGCAGCTGCCCGTTCCAGCACCGAAAGACTCGGTGTTTGTCTATTGAAGACAACAAAGAAGAAGAGGTACGTGTTTCTTTGCCACTGTACTGTTGCGCTAGTTTGAGCGCAATGGATGTGGATCCCTTAGCCCCCGATCCCACCCGACCCTGTCCTTCCTGTTCAGTCTCCGTCTGTCCCTGCTTTAATCAATCCTCGTCCCAGGCTTTACCCAGACGGATCAACGGGTCCACTGGTCCTTTACATGAGGCACAAACCAGGAGGTAAATCGCTTAACACGTTGCAAATCGCGAAGGATCTGACGTCACGATACAAGGCCGTGACTGAAATATCAAAAGTCAGACCAAACAAGCTCCGTGTTGTGGTGAATGATCTGGATCAGGCCAACGATATAGCTTGCTCCGAGCTCTTCACACGCGAGTATCGCGTGTATGTACCCGCACGAGACGTGGAGATCGACGGTGTGATAACCGATTCGAGTCTGTCTGTCGAGTGTATCCTGAGTGCAACCGGTTGCTTCAAGAATTCCAATACTGAGGCGAAGATATTGGACTGTAAGCAATTACGTTCTATGTCGCTCGTCAGCGGTAAAAAAGTATACACTCCGTCAGACTCGTTTCGCGTTACGTTTGCCGGATCTGCTCTCCCTAGCCACGTCTCGATTAACCGGGTTCGTCTGCCTGTGCGTTTGTATGTGCCCCGTGTTATAAATTGCACCAATTGCAAGCAGTTAGGTCATACAGCTGCCTACTGCTGCAATAAGGCACGGTGTGGCAAGTGTGGGGAGACTCATGCGGAAGATTCTTGCAGCGTAAACGCTGAAAAGTGTATTCGCTGCGGGAAAAATCTGCATGAGCTTTCCACATGCCCGGTGTACATACAACGCAGAGATAAAATTAAACGGTCTCTTGAGGAGCGCTCAAAGCGTTCTTACGCTGAAATTCTTAAGAAGACCGTGACCACTTCTACCATAACATCGAACCCCTTTGATCTGCTGTCTTTGGATGAAACGGACTCTGACGATCCACCAGCAGAAACGTCCTACGCCAATCCTGGAGAATCTAGAAAGAGGAAAAATATTTCCTCTCCTAAGCTTCCCAGGAAAGGCCCTAAGGTTTCTCAAGATGGAATGAATAATACGAACAAATCTAAAAGTGCTGCGGAAAAGCCGAAGCAAACTCCTCCTGGGCTTGCAAATTTAAAGTCTCAGAAGGACTTCCCAGCACTTCCTGGAACATCTAAAACCCCAGTTGTTCCTTTTGCACATCCAGTTGATAAATCAAATGCTGGACTGGTCAATTTTTCTGACATTGTGGACTGGATTTTTGAAACTTTCAATATACCCGATCCAATTAAAATTTTTCTCACAGCATTTCTCCCAACAGTTAGAACATTTTTGAAGCAGTTAACTGCCCAATGGCCCCTCCTTGCAGCGATTGTATCCTTCGATGCCTAATTCAACTGCGTATATGAAGGATTCTATCTCTGTCTTACAGTGGAATTGTAGAAGTATTTTACCAAAAATGGATTCATTTAAAGTTTTGATAAATAAAAACAAATGCGATGCATTTTCCCTTTGTGAAACTTGGCTTACTTCAAATATTGATCTCAACTTCCATGATTTTAATATTATTCGCCTTGATCGAGACACCCCGTATGGAGGAGTACTTTTAGGGATTAAAAAGGGCTATTCTTTCTATCGTATTACCCTTCCCTCGATTCCAGGCATCGGAGTTGTCGCATGTCAAATGACAATACAAGGTAAAGAGCTTTGTATTACCTCAATATATATTTCTCCCAGAGCACAGGTTGGGCAACGGTTGCTCTTTGATTTAATAGAACTTCTTCCCTCTGTAGCGGGCCTGAAAGCCACACTCTCAAATCCGCGGTTCCGCTCCCCGTATCTTCAAGCAAGTGGCTTAAGCGCCACCTCAAAGAGGACCACTTGCCTGTCTTGGCTTGCCCGGCCAGAAACTCCGCCTCAGGGCGGGTCAGGAGAATGAACTGGGGGAAACGAAAAGGCAGATGCACTAACCTAAGGTACTCCGTCTCGAACGCTAATACAATCCTCAAGTGAATTATACCGTAGAATTTCGCGACAATAATCCTAAAGCCTCAGAACACCGGACTCGTGATTCTCCTCACTGGACCAATTCTGAACAATCAGATTGCTGCCCAGTTTAGCGAAACCAGAGTGCGGGGACTGTATTCCCAAGCAGTCCACTTGGAGTAACACCAATCAATACTAAATAAAACGAACGCGAGACGTGAGACACCTTAGATCACTTAAATCACCTTAAACATCACTTCACAACAGGGAAACGCACTATATTAATTTTACAGATATATTTACAACATTTCTAACTACTAATTTTGGCCATCTAAACTAACGGATTACACTATAGTGTGCGTGGGTGGAGAATTTAATGGCTACGCCATAAAGCTATCTGAAGGGTGGGGGTCTTGGCTAAACTTGATTTATATCAACCTGCGCAGGGATTTTTATAGCTAGCGTACTCACTCGGCAATGGCTACCTGACCTTCTTAATTCCATACGGCAAACATCAAACGGCTCATCACCATCAATATGCCATTCAGGCCCCGATCACGGCGGCGTCAGCAATGGCGGCGATCAATTGTTGAAGCTGCAAATGCCGATCGGTCCGATCAGCGGCTGGATCGGAACGCAACCAGGCGGTCGACGGCGAAAGCTGCAATAGCCGATCTGTCCGATCGGCGGCCCAATCAGTACGGAGGCTGGTTCGCACCCTAGCGAGCAGTTTATCCAAAATGCGTGGTAGGAGGATGGATGGCTTTGCTGGCGGTGCGGAGGTAGCTAAGCCAGGCGCTTTCGAATCTATCAATAAAAGCCGTCGAACGGCTGTTCGACGCCGTTAGCCATAAATATTAGCCAAACCCAATTATGCGTTACCTTATTTTTCCACCACACTTGCTCGCAAAGTCTCCACCAAATAGTCTTCTCCTAACTGCGCTAACCCTAATAACGGAACAACATTTAACATAACTAACTAATCTAAAGCTAGTCTCACTCTAACAAAAACCTTCGAAAATTGCGGAACAAACATAAAACACGCACTCTGATATCGGTCGCTGCTCAGTTATATCTGATCGAAGCGAGATTGGTTTGCTCCTCAGATCAAACGAGATTTTGAGTTTGAAACCGGAAATTTTGCAACGAACTTCCACGGCAAATTCCAACCCGAGTTTACATCTCCCTTTCCCATTAGATTCATGCATCTAACCATTTCATTTCCCGAGTTTAATGACCTGCGCTGGCTGGGATTTTACCAATAAAAACCAGCAAGTAAGTCGCAGATTCGTGCTTGAGATTTTGGGTTGCGTCACCGCGAATGAGAGGCTAAAGGAAGAGCAAATATTCAAACGGCTAGCTCGTACGCAAGGTGTAATTGCGCCTGGTTAGCCAACTAACCATGATCTTTATAGTAGATCAGCTATAAATTCGAAAATTGACGAAGAATAATTATGCAAATTTAATTCACCAACATGATTGCTACATAACACCCCGGTCTGTTTTACGAAAATTTTATTGTAGGAGTACAATCAAATTTTCGTAACTGCAAACCTGACAGAAACGAATTACCCACTTAGAAAATTTTAGAAGATAATTATGTACAAAATATTTACAAAAAGCAATCATAACTTAAGCTACTATTTACAATATTTACAAAATGTTAGGTTCACCAAGAAATTCAAACTATGGGCGTGTAACGTTCCTTCGGTACTGTACGGTGATTCAATTAAATTTCCCAAATAGATTATTCCCAAATACGGCATCGCTTTATTTTTTTAAAACGAGCTTCCAATATTCCAAGGCAATTTTACTAGAGGACCGCTCCAATCACGATGTTGGAAAGGCACCCCCAGCCAAACTCCCATGCTTTTTACTTTTCGAGAGAATTTCCGTCTTTGGAAACTTCTCTCTATTAGGCAAACGCATTATCCCCAAATTAAAAATTCCCCAGCAGTAACTCTAACGACGACTTTTCGTCTAGTGAGAAATCTACCACCTAAATCTTCATAAATACCCCAAACAATTACAAAAATAAATTGGCACATTCACATACAGGACTACTCCAACACTACGGTTGGAAAGGTATCCTACATAAATCTACCTTCTGTTTACGTCAAAGACACCCCAGGACACACCTGAACACGAATCTTTGCCCGCAAACGCAATAACCCACATTAATTTACCCAGCAGTTACTCATACACCGAAATTATTGGTCACAGAGAAAACTGCCACTGCAAGTCGCATAGATACTCAACATACAACGGTTATGCTTCTACACCGGACTACATCCGACAACATGAAACATTAACCGACATAAATAACTCCAAACACATTTTACGAAATGTTTCTAACATCGAACATAATCGACCATAACGAAACAGACGAAAAATGATTAAACACCCTGTGCTATAAAAAGCTCCGCACTAAATTACGCACACATATGAACACCCGTACAGCAGCGATAGAAACGTCAAACGTAAAGTAAACAGTGATTAAGAAGAGTGTGTTTTGTGCTACGGGATAGTAAATCGGAAAAAACAGGTAAGGAAAATGATAATTTTATATAATTTATACGGAAGTTAACTACAAGAGAACTCCCATATAAAATTATGTTTTGTAGAGCCATATCACCGCCCCCATCGGCACCCGACGGACGGACTAGACTACCCGGGTACGAGTAGGATCTGGAGGCGAATATTGGGATGAACCGGACATCGAGGAAAAAAAATGAACAGGACTTCCAATTACAGGTAAGATTTCGAACAAAAACTAATATTTTTAAAATTTTAGGATAGCCGGACAACTGGAATGAAATTTTGCACCGAAGGACGGCTGCAGCGGCTTGCTAGCTGGACGGCAGCGAGCCATAAAATTTTTCAACTATAAATTTACCAAAATATAATTTTTTCAACCAGACAAAAATTTCAGAAACTAACAATATTTTTAAGCCAACCATGTTAACTAACATAAATAATTAACTAAATAAACCAATGAATAAATAACAGATAGAGAAAATAAATAAATTAACCCTAATTCAGCAACCATATAAACATCTAAATAAATATTTACTTATATTCTAAATATAAATAAATAAATAAATAAATAACATGCAATTAAATCTACTATTTACAAATTAAACTGATCATACTAACTCAAAATAAATTTAAGTAGCAGGACAATTTAAAATATACATAGCGTTAGGTACTAACTTACACCTAAGACTCGATGTAGTTGCACACACTAACATTACTGACGCCGAAAGGGAAATTTTACATTCGCCTCGTTTTTTTCTTGCCCTTAATTTTGTCTAACGTCTTATAGAAGTTTTTTCCTGGTCAAACGAAGAAACTCTCCTTGTTTGATGCTAACCCTCACCAAGAATTCGTTGTCTGTGGACGATTCTTGATGAAATATTTCGCATCATTAGCTCAGAACAATTTCTTCGTTCAAACTTGCCATTTTCTTGTTCCAACACATTTCGTAAAGTTCCTCGAGCGTTTCAGCATCAAGGATCCCCCAGTAAATAGATGTTTTTGTGAGGGCCGCACTAATGTGCGCCTCCTTACGAAATGGCAGAACAGTGTTTCTGCACCAGAGCTTTCGCATCATGGCTCAGTTGTCTCGACTCAATTGAGCGATACATAGCTTGAAAATGTTTGAAGAATTTCAACGAAATGAGGTTGAGAATTGGAACAAATTGTTACCATTCTACACAATCTTAAAATTTTAGTGCGGCGAGTATTAGTAGAACTGAGTCATTACTCGACCACGGCGAAATCATCGCTTTGGGCTCCCTTCTAATTCGTGTTTCCACTACTTTCGACAGGTCATTGCCCAGCTCCTTCTTAAACTTCATGCTCTGTTCTACGAGGCCAATACTCTTACGGCCGCTTTTGATTGTGCGGATTCAGCAACTTGCCCAATGACCATTGAGAAATCAGAAAGAAATTCGGTCCCTCACTTATTTTAAAATTGAAAAAAGTTACTCCGTAGAGCTACATAGCATTTAAAATCAAAATTTTATTCTTGTCACTCCATAGAGATGCATAGCTTAGAAAAAATCAAATTTTATTTTGTCACTCCGTAGAGTTACATAGCGCGGAAAAAAATCAATTTCATATTGTCACTCCTTAAATAAAAAAAAAAAAAAAAAACTCCTTAAATAAAAAAAAAAAAAAAAAAGAAAATAAAATTTATCAAAATTCTGCAACGGTGGAAACGTTAGACTAAGGACGAGACAATTTCTTAAGAAATTTACAATTGTAAATTCCCATTCTTCGCCCTTCTAAATCGTCAAGATCGTAGCAATGTGCCCCTACAACCCTCCTTACCACCGCTGGAATGTACTTCGGTGCCAGCTTGGCGCAAAACCCTTTCCCTTTGTCCGACTGCTCCGTATTCTTTTTGAGCACCTGCTCACCGACCGAGTAGGTAGGACAGTTCGCATTGGAGCGCAGGTTGTAGTACGAGGAGTGCTTTTCATAAGCGGTTTTTAAATTTTTCCGCACATCTTCTAACATCTTTTCCCTCTCCTCGTCTACAATCTTGTCGTTACTCGGAGTTGGAGCGTCGCGCAGATGCCGATATTCCCGGCCGTCGGATACCATGTTCCGACCAAACATGACAAAGTAAGGAGTGTAGTGGGTGGCTTCGTGGACGGAGTTTCTCACCGCGTTGGCGATCTGTTGCAGGTTATTCGCCCATTCTTTGTGATCCTTCTTGATGCAAGCCCGAATAGCAGTCGTTATCACCCTGTTAACCCTTTCCGTGTCATTCACCTGGGGGTGGTAATTGGGCGTTCTCCAGTGTGTGACATGGTACCGGGTCAACAGATCGTTGAATAACGAAGAGGTGAACTGGGATCCATTATCCGAGAGGATCACTTCCGGTACTCCAAACAGCAGGAACAGAGAATTCTCCACGAAGCTTACTAATGATTCTGCCGTTGCTTGTCGGAAGGGCTGCACGATCACGAATTTGGAAAATAGGTCCGTTACCACCAGAAGGCACGTATTTCGATTTTTGCCCGAAGTTGGCAGAGGGCCGACATAGTCCATTGCGAGAAATTGCCACGGGTACTGTGCGATCTTTTTCTGATTGGCCATGGGAGGTGTCGTGTTCTGATTCGAAGCTTTGCTCATCTGACACGTTAAGCAGGTTTGACAGATTCGCTTTACTTCACTGCTCATGTATGGCCAATAGAATCGTTCCCTCACAGCATTCAATGTTTTTTCCAAGCCCAGGTGTGCCCGTTCGTGAATGCTACGCACAATCTCGGGTCTCTCCGCTTTCGTTGGATACCGTTTCCACTGGAATCGCGGATCCTCAACTCTTCCGTCCACCTTCACGAACTTCCAGATTTCCCCGTTGGCAACACGAAAGTCTGGGTACTTGGCTGGCTCTTGCTGGATTTTATTGGCCAGATCTTGTTGTTCGACATCTACCGCCTGTACAGAAATAGTTTCGACTGACCGGGACAAACAATCCGCCAGGATATTGCTCTTGCCCTTTCTGTACTCCAGCTCGATGTCGTACGACTGGATTTTTAGAGCCCAACGAAGCAGTTTCGCATTGCCAGATTCAACCCCAATCGAAAACAGCCACAACAAACTTCGAGCATCGGTGACTACCTTAAATCGGGTCCCTTCAACAAAGTGGCGGAAATGTTCGATCGCCAAGAGCACTCCCAAACATTCCTTCTCGACACTCGCATATTTCCGTTGAGTGCTACTTAACTTTTTGCTGAAGTAGGCCACGACTTTCGGCACGTTATCGTGGTGTTGAATCAGGGCTGCCCCAACAGCATTATCCGAAGCATCGGACTCGATCGAGAACGGAAGCGAAAAATCTGGATTCCCCAAGATCGGTGCTGAAACTAACGCAGCTTTTAGCTCCCCGAAGGCGGTTTCAGCTGCCTCAGTCCAGACAAACTTCGCTCTCGATTTTTTTAGAAGATCGGATATCGGCGCCACGATCCGACTGTACTCTCGGATGAAACGTTGGTAAAATCCGGCCAGACCCAACAGACGACGAATGTCTTTTACGTTTCGGGGTCGAGCGTAGTTCAAGATCGGGGCGATTCGGCTATTGTCGATGGCTACCCCTTCTTCGTTAAGCAAGTAGCCTAAATAGGTGACCTGCTTGCGACAGAAGCGGCTTTTGTCAAGCGAGATGGTTAGGTTGGCTCTGGCTAAGCGTTCCGCCACGGTCCGCAGAAGTCGGACGTGTTCCTCAAACGTCTTCGTAGCGATAACGATGTCGTCTAGGTAGACGAAGACGTTTGGCTCTAGGTCAAAACCTATCACACGGTCCATCAGGCGACACATCGTGAAGGGCGCATTAGTTAAGCCAAACGGACAGACTTTGAAACGGAACAATCCTTGTGGGGTCCTGAAAGCGGTATAATCCCGACATTCCTCCTTCAAAGGAATTTGGAAATACGCATCTTTCAGGTCCACAACGGAATAATACTTGGCCTTACCAAGCCGGTGGAATATTCCTCCCATGTTTCGCATGGGATAGGAATCTTTCTTGGTCCAAGCATTGATCCGCCGCGAGTCTAAGCACACCCTTAACTTCCCATTCGTCTTACGAACAGGAACTAGAGCACTTGCCCACTCGCTAGTGCATTCTTCAATGGCATCCATCCGTTTGTACCTCTCTAACTCTGCTTCCATCTCCGCCTGTACTGCAGGCGAACATCGGTACAACGGTTGCCGACACGGTTTTGCCTCCTCTCGGAGCACAATTTCATGCTGCAGCAACGATGTTCTCCCCAGTCTGTTTTCGGTCGTGCAAGGGAACATCTTAATGACTTTCACCAAACTTTCCCGCTCCTCTACCGTCAGATCATGTTCGGTCTCAACCGTTTCGGGGGTCGTTTTCGACGGCTCTGGCAATTCCAACGCCGGAATATCCAGCGTCTCATCTGGCCCCATCGGTTTCAAGGCGGGTAACGTGGTGATCGATTTCACTGCTGCCGGCGTAATATCCTGTGTTGTTGACTCGATAGCAGTGATTAACTCGAATCCGTTATCTCCCTGAATCATTGGCTGAATACCAAACTTTCTCCAGAAGTTATATCCCAAAATTAGGTTCTGTGAGACCTGAGGAACAACTAGAATAGGCAGAACCTTTGTCACCCCTCGAAATCGTACGGGCAGCTGCACGTATCCCAAGCTCTCGTGAACGGTTTTATCGGCGGTCACTATTTTCAAAGGACTGGTCTGAAGTTTTAGACCGTTTCGTTCCGCAATGTCAGGGATGTTCGTCACACTGACACTGGCTCCCGAATCTAGCAGTGCGTCATATACTTGGTCGAAAATGTGTACCGTAATGTGCGGACAACTCTCGGTCTGAACTCGCACCTCACACACTTTCTGGAGTAGATCGTCAAAACCTTCATTGGGAACGTCTCTGTCAGTTGGAATGCGGTTGTTCCCATTTTTGCATTCCTGACTTAGTTTTCCGACCTTCTGTTTGCAGAAACTCGCGGGTGGATGTCGCAGTTACTGGACACCTTCCCGGGATTCCCACAAATGTAGCAGAAAACTCTTTTTTCTTCGGAACAATGTCTCCAGACATGCCCCGTCTTACGACAGTTCCAGCACAACGGGCCCAAGCGCTCCGTTCCGTGTGCTGGTTGCTGCCGCACTTGTCGGTTTTCTGCTGGAAGGTTGGCTGACTCAACAGGTTTACTTCGCTGTTCACCTTTCCGTCCAATAAAATTGACCTCTTCCGCTTCCGAATACGACTCGTCGCTGCTCCGGTTCTCCACTTCGATTTGATGGACTCGATTGGGGGGTCGAGCTGGTCCATCCCGATTCTGTCGAAAGGTGGGATCGTACGCATCGATGCGATAAGCATAATATTCGAGCTTTCGTAAATCTCGAACTGTCTTGCAGGCCAATTTCGATTGGTAATGCGGTCGCATGTTGTCTCAAATCACCTCGAAGAGACGGTGCTGGTCCAACGGTGTGGTCAACAGTTTGTTGAGTCGCTCGATCTCCATCTTGAACGAAAGGAACGTTTCATTGCGGTGTTGCTTACGCTCGTAAATCCGCTGCCGGTTCCCTTGATCCTTATTGGGGTTACCGTACATGTACCGTATCCTTTCTTCAAAGTCCTCCCAAGTGAGAAACTCGTCAGAATAGCATAGGTACCAGTCATAAGCTTCCCCTCTAAGGATCGTATTGATTCGTTGCAGAAGTACATCGTCCGCAATGCGATCCATATGCGCTAAGCGACGGATTTTGTGGAGAAAATCCTCTAATGGCCGTTGCCGACTATCGCCACTGAAGGTCAAATGCCACTTTTCCATTCGGCGGTCAGCGTTTTGAATTTCGGCGTCGCTAATTCGCCGCTCCCTTCGGCTATCTCGCCTGCGATGCGGACTGAACACGTTATCATCCGCGAGAGAGCTGTCGTCGTCGCTAGAATCCCAGCGTTCACGCTCGACTCTGGGGCGATGCTCCCTGCGTCCACTATCTGGATCTGGCGAAAACCGGTTCCGATCCCTCCGGTTTGCCCCGGTATCGCCTCTCGGGCGACTACTGGCATCACGTTCGTGTCTGGGGCTATGCTCCCTACGTTTACGATCTGGATCCGGTGAATATCGGTTTCGATTCCTCCGGTCTGCCCCGATATCACCTCCCTGACGATCCCGCGATAAGTCGCGTCGAACACGCTCGGGTTCGTAACGGTCCCACTGGGTTTGCTCGCGTTGTTCCGCCCACGGATAGTTGAGGTTTAGAGGAAAGTTCATTGAATGCCGTTCCTGTGGCTTCTCTCTCGCTTTTTGGGAATTTGTCAGACCACCCTCTGAGGCTATCCGCTCGAAGCGCGGGGGTGCATTCTGGCGTGAACCTTCCATCCGTGCCTTCGCCAATTCCCTTTCCAAACTCGCAATGCGCTCCAGGAGTGCCTGGTCCTTGGACTGTTTTGGAGTTACGGCTGGATCCCGAATCCCTGGAAGTTGCTTCGGGTATGCACCACTCGAAGGATCACGTCTGAAGGCTTCGCCGATTCCGCGTTGTAACTCCTCCAACGAATAACCACCTACTGCACCTCCGTTTGCGTCATCCAACTCCGTCGACAAGTTTCGGCGCGCATCTAACGCTTTTGTCCTACCCTGTTTCTCGTCGGTGACCTTTTTCCCATTAGCTCTGTTCAAAACCTCCCGAATGGAGCCACACAATTCCCGTCGCATTTTCTCCGAGCGAGCATCGGGTGCTTGGCTTCTAGCCGCTCGCATAGCGTAGTGGATCAACCGGGACATGACCCGATCATCCACGCCGCGACCCAACTTCTTCTCCAAATCATAGACCTTACCCGCGATATAGTCAACCTCCTGGTCGATGGTGTATGGTGACGGATAGTTCCGCTTTTCACGGATATCGTCGTGAAAGAGATTCCGCAAAAGGCGATATTTAGCTTCTGGCTCAGTAGCCATATCATTTTTCTTACCACGGATTAACAGTTCATAATCAACCTCTTCGTTCGTGAGGTGATCAGCGTGTGGAAATCTCATGACAGTATCCATTCAATCAGTAAAACAATAAATGATGTCAAAAAAAATTTATATGATAATAGAATTTACCAAGATTTGTATAGTGAATAAGATAATATTAAAATAATATGGTACCAAATAATTATGCAAATATAGCACTCACACTTCCCAATAATCAATATTTATTTTGTATATAATATGTTTAATGTAGAAAATAATTCTTGAAGAAATAGGACGAATACACCATAAGAATTTATATAACTACCCAAGACAGCGCAAATAAATATTTCAAATGAAAATGTGAACCTAAACTATTTCCCAGAGAAATCCTAATAAATACAAAAAAAAAACAACTAAGTTTTCCCAAAACGTGGCCCCACGTTGGGCGCCAAAATGTAGCGGGCCTGAAAGCCACACTCTCAAATCCGCGGTTCCGCTCCCCGTATCTTCAAGCAAGTGGCTTAAGCGCCATCTCAAAGAGGACCACTTGCCTGTCTTGGCTTGCCCGGCCAGAAACTCCGCCTCAGGGCGGGTCAGGAGAATGAACTGGGGGAAACGAAAAGGCAGATGCACTAACCTAAGGTACTCCGTCTCGAACGCTAATACAATCCTCAAGTGAATTATACCGTAGAATTTCGCGACAATAATCCTAAAGCCTCAGAACACCGGACTCGTGATTCTCCTCACTGGACCAATTCTGAACAATCAGATTGCTGCCCAGTTTAGCGAAACCAGAGTGCGGGGACTGTATTCCCAAGCAGTCCACTTGGAGTAACACCAATCAATACTAAATAAAACGAACGCGAGACGTGAGACACCTTAGATCACTTAAATCACCTTAAACATCACTTCATAACAGGGAAACGCACTATATTAATTTTACAGATATATTTACAACATTTCTAACTACTAATTTTGGCCATCTAAACTAACGGATTACACTATAGTGTGCGTGGGTGGAGAATTTAATGGCTACGCCATAAAGCTATCTGAAGGGTGGGGGTCTTGGCTAAACTTGATTTATATCAACCTGCGCAGGGATTTTTATAGCTAGCGTACTCACTCGGCAATGGCTACCTGACCTTCTTAATTCCATACGGCAATCATCAAACGGCTCATCACCATCAATATGCCATTCAGGCCCCGATCACGGCGGCGTCAGCAATGGCGGCGATCAATTGTTGAAGCTGCAAATGCCGATCGGTCCGATCAGCGGCTGGATCGGAACGCAACCAGGCGGTCGACGGCGAAAGCTGCAATAGCCGATCTGTCCGATCGGCGGCCCAATCAGTACGGAGGCTGGTTCGCACCCTAGCGAGCAGTTTATCCAAAATGCGTGGTAGGAGGATGGATGGCTTTGCTGGCGGTGCGGATGTTACTTCGCCAGGCGCTTTCGAATCTATCAATAAAAGCCGTCGAACGGCTGTTCGACGCCGTTAGCCATAAATATTAGCCAAACCCAATTATGCGTTACCTTATTTTTCCACCACACTTGCTCGCAAAGTCTCCACCAAATAGTCTTCTCCTAACTGCGCTAACCCTAATAACGAAACAACATTTAACATAACTAACTAATCTAAAGCTAGTCTCACTCTAACAAAAACCCTCGAAAATTGCGGAACAAACATAAAACACGCACTCTGATATCGGTCGCTGCTCAGTTATATCTGATCGAAGCGAGATTGGTTTGCTCCTCAGATCAAACGAGATTTTGAGTTTGAAACCGGAAATTTTGCAACGAACTTCCACGGCAAATTCCAACCCGAGTTTACATCTCCCTTTCCCATTAGATTCATGCATCTAACCATTTCATTTCCCGAGTTTAATGACCTGCGCTGGCTGGGATTTTACCAATAAAAACCAGCAAGTAAGTCGCAGATTCGTGCTTGAGATTTTGAGTTGCGTCACCGCGAATGAGAGGCTAAAGGAAGAGCAAATATTCAAACGGCTAACTCGTACGCAAGGTGTAATTGCGCCTGGTTAGCCAACTAACCATGATCTTTATAGTAGATCAGCTATAAATTCGAAAATTGACGAAGAATAATTATGCAAATTTAATTCACCAACATGATTGCTACACCTCGCCACGTTTGATTTTGGGAGACTTCAACTCTCATGGTGTGGCTTGGGGTTCCCCTTACAATGATAACCGCTCCTCTTTAATCTATAACCTTTGCGATGACTTCGACATGACTATTTTGAACAACGGTGAAATGACACGTATCCCGAAACCTCCAGCGCACCCAAGCGCTTTGGATCTATCATTATGTTCAACGTCGCTACGGTTGGATTGCACATGGAAGGTAATCCTCGATCCTCACGGTAGCGACCATTTGCCTATTCTTATTTCAATTACTAACGGGTCAACTCGCATGCGACCAATTGACATTCCGTATTACCTCACACGGAATGTCGATTGGAAGCTATACGAGGAAATGATTTCAAAAGCGGTCGAGTCGATTCAACGTCATCCACCACTTGAAGAATACAACCTCCTCGCGGGCTTGATTCTCAACGCCGCGTTGCAAGCCGAAACGAAGAAATATCCCGGCGTAACGATCAAAGAACGGCCTCCCACTCCGTGGTGGGACCAAGAGTGCTCCGATGTCTACACGCAAAGATCCGAGGCGTTTTTGGCCTTCCAGAAGGGAGGTATACCTGGCGACTATATACGGTATTCGGAGCTTGATACCAAGCTTAAAAGCTTGGCTAAAGCAAAGAAACGCGGATATTGGCGTCAGTTCGTGAACGAGACGTCGAGGGAGACATCGATGAGCACTCTTTGGAACACAGCCCGAAGAATGCGGAATCGCGTAACGGTCAACGAAAGCGAGGAGTCTTCAAGTCGGTGGATATTTGATTTTGCCAGGAAAGTATGTCCGGACTCTGTTCCTGAGCAAAACATTGTTCGCGATGCGTCTCCGGGCCACGACGCGATAGAATCACCTTTTACGATGGCAGAATTTTCGGTTGCCCTCCTGTCCTGTAACAATAACGCGCCTGGGTTAGATAGAATCAAATTCAACTTGTTGAAGAATCTACCCGGCAATGCCAAGAGGCGCTTGTTGAACTTGTTCAATAAGTTCCTGGAGCAAAACATTGTACCGCAGGATTGGAGGCAGGTGAAGGTGATCGCCATCCAAAAACCGGGAAAACCAGCTTCTGACCACAACTCTTATAGGCCGATTGCAATGCTATCCTGTATCCGGAAATTGATGGAAAAAATGATACTCCGTCAATTTGGCTTCCGCCGTGCCAAAGGGACGAATGATTGTCTTGCGTTGCTTTCAACAGATATTCAGCTGGCGTATGCTCGCAAAGAACAAATGGCGTCTGCGTTCTTGGACATTAAGGGGGCTTTTGATTCCGTTTCTATTGACATTCTTTCGGGTAAACTTCACCGGCAAGGATTTTCTCCAATTTTGAACAATTTTTTGCACAATTTGTTGTCCGAAAAGCACATGCATTTTACGCACGGCGATTTGGCAACTTTTCGAATTAGCTACATGGGTCTTCCCCAGGGCTCATGTTTAAGCCCCCTTCTTTACAACTTTTATGTAAATGACATCGACGAATGTCTGGCAAATTCATGCACGATAAGACAACTTGCAGACGACAGTGTAATCTCTGTTACAGGAGCCAAAGCTGCCGATTTGCAAGGACCATTGCAAGATACCTTGGACAATTTGTCTGCTTGGGCTTTACAGCTAGGTATCGAATTCTCTCCGGAGAAAACTGAGATAATATAGATGAGGAAAAAAAACTGAGATAGTAGTTTTTTCTAGGAAGCATGCACCTGCTCAGCTTCAAACACAATTAATGGGTAAAACGATTTCTCAGGTTTTGGTACACAAATATCTTGGTGTTTGGTTCGACTCTAAAGGCACCTGGGGTTGTCACGTGAGGTATCTGATGAAAAAATGTCAACAAAGAGTGAATTTTCTTCGTACAATAACCGGACAATGGTGGGGAGCCCACCCAGGAGACCTTATAAGGCTTTACCAAACAACGATATTGTCTGTTATTGAGTACGGGTGTTTCTACTTCCGCTCCGCAGCAAACACACATTTGATCAAACTGGAGCGAATACAATATCGTTGTTTGCGTATCGCCTTAGGTTGCATGCAATCGACCCATACGATGAGTTTGGAGGTCTTAGCTGGAGTACTACCATTGAAAAACCGCTTTTGGAGCCTGTCTTCTCGTATTCTTATCAAATGTGAGGTTTTGAACCGTCCTGTGATTGAAAATTTTGAAAGGTTAATCGAACTTAATTCTCAAACCCGTTTTATGACATTGTATTTCAATCACATGTCCCAAAATATTAACCCTTCTCCGAATATTCCAAATCGTGTCAACTTATCAAATACTTCTGATTCTACTGTGTTTTTCGATACATCCATGATAGAAGAAACTCGTGGAATTCCGGATCATTTACGCGTGCAGCAGATCCCCAAAATTTTTTCTAATAAATATCGAAATATCAACTGCGACAATATGTTCTTCACAGACGTATCACTTCTCGATGGGTCCACTGGCTTCGGTATCTTCAATAACAATTTAACCGTCTCCCATAAGCTCGATAATCCTGCTTCTGTTTACGTCGCAGAATTAGCTGCAATTCAGTACACCCTAGGGATTATCGAAAAAATGCCCACGGACCATTATTTCATCTTTACGGACAGTCTCAGTTCCATTGAGGCTCTCCGATCGATGAAAGATGTTAAGCACTCTCCGTATTTCCTGGGGAAAATACGGGAACATCTGAGTGCTTTATCAGAAAAATCTACTCAGATTACCTTAGCGTGGGTCCCTTCTCACTGCTCGATACCGGGCAATGAGAAAGCGGACTCTTTGGCTGAGGTGGGCGCAACAAACAGTGAAATCTATGAAAGACCAATTGCTTTTAATGAGTTTTTCGCACTTGTACGTCAGAATACGCTCATCAGTTGGCAAAATTCTTGGATTAGAGGGGAACTGGGAAGGTGGTTACATTCCATTATCCCCAAGGTATCGACGAGCCCGTGGTTCAAGGGGTTGGATGTAGGTCGAGATTTCATTTGCGTGATGTCGCGGCTTATGTCCAATCACTATAGATTTGATACGCATCTCCGTCGTGTTGGGCTCGGGGAAAGTGGTATCTGTGCCTGTGGTGAAGGTTATCACGACATAGAGCACGTTTTTTGGTCATGCCCTGTACACCGTGACGCCAGGTCTAAATTAATAACTTCCCTCCGGGCCGAGGGTAGAGGACCAGCTGTTCCTGTTCGTGATGTCTTGGCGAGTCGTGACCTACCCTACATGTCCCTTATATACATTTTCCTGAAATCCATCCACGCCCCAGTCTAGTCCCATTCCTTTCCATCCACATTCAACAAAACGGCAAGAACACGTCATAGACCTCGATTTTGGAATCATCAACTGAACCCCACACGAATCCGCCAGGACCTGAAAACCCGAGGCCTTTCGTGATATCTTGGCTTGAACAACAGCGAACAACAACAACGAACCATAACCAGCAACTGAATCCCGCACAATACTTCCAGGACCCGAGGATTACAAGCTCCTGTCCCAGCTCATAACATCGTGGCTTAGCAGAACAAATCCATACATGCTGCATATTCATGGCCATTCGACGATCATCAGACGACCATTCAACTACAAAACATAATTGAAAAATATATGCTAGTTTTAAGATAGACTTAATTTTAGCTCGTAGTCGGCAGCGAGGATAAAAAATTTGCTTAAAGATTTTAAGTCATCAGATATAATTGGCGCCGTTAAACATTAAATTGTATTTGTGCCGTGTCAAATAAACGATAGGTGAAAAAAAAACATACTTTCCTGAAAAGTTATAGAAATGATTTTTTTTATTCTCGCTTATTTTCCGTCGGTCTAGTTCCGCCACTGTTGTGGCCAATCACCGACGCCCAGGGAGGCGACTCCACACCCAGGACCCTAACTCACGACCCGTTTTTTTATTAACGGACCGGCGCCAACGGCTTTACTTCCTCATGCGATGGAAGGCGTGATCCCAGAGATTATTCGCCTCAGAAAATCTCCCGGTGTCGGCTAGGATTGAATCTAGACCAGTTGGGTTGGTTGTGAGGTGATCACGCCACCTCACAACCATCGACACCTATGTCGGCGGTGGGATTCGAACCCAGGCGTCGAGCGTGGTTGGCGGAAACGTTACCAACCACACTAGTCCCCCGCTCATATAGAAATGATGTTGAAACATATTTTATTTGTGAGAAATACATAAACATGGGTTTAGGTAAAATTTTCTTTTTCATCATTTTGCCTGTAACCTTTTTGCACTTCAAAAATCAAATATAAAATAACATAAAACGAGAAATTTCCAAAAATGTTCCGAATTCCATACAAAACAAAAAAATGTAGCATACCTTGTAGAACTGTCATCTCGGGATGGGCGATATTATCATCGATACCAGCAGTATCGATACTAGAGGTCGCGGTATCAAGCATTTTGGCATCGATACTTACCGCGAGAGATGAGTACCGGTATCGATACTTTCTAAATGATGATTTTTGAAAAAAATTGCATTTCTGATACCGATACTATCGAAGCATCGATAAACGATACTCCCTCAACCGTTACTTTGATACCTGGTATCGAAGTTCATTGAAGTATCGCGATACCAAAGTATCGATACTTCCGTCAGTATCGCCCATCCCTACTGTCATCTATACTTGGGTATGTAGCAACCGAAATACGTATCTGGGGACGGTATTCGATTAAAGGGTATTCGATTTTTTGCAGTAGAATTAAATGGAAACATAACCTATTCTCAGTATTCAATTCCATTCTACTAAGACGCTCAAAAAGAAATTTATTTAACCCACATGAATATTATTGACAACAGGTTGTTTTGATTACCTACGCTGTCTGGAAGAAATAATTTTCGACCTAACAGGACAATCAAAGAAATTTGATTTGTGTTAACCCCCACAATTCACACACTTGAAACTATCAGTGGGCTCTTTCACAGGACAGATATCCTTTGTGTGAGATGAGTCACCACTAGGGTGCCAGGCAAAATGGTCATCTCGAATTTCAAAAAAAAAAACCCTATACAAAATGTTCACCTGCTCTAAAAAACACCCTGTGCAAAATTTCAGCTCAATCGGACTTAAAATGGGGTGGCGCAAAGCGGTTGAAGTTTGGCTTTTTTGAAAACCGAAAAATCACCCAAGGGGGGTGGGGTACGTGAAATTTCGGTTTTCGAAATTTTTTTTTGATTCCAAATGACTTAAAAACGCATGGAACGTCGAGAATTGGTGTCATCTGAAAAAAAATTTTTTTTTGCAAAAATTTGCTCTCTGAGACTCTGGGACTCGAGTCGTTTTTTCAATTGTTGAAGGCGGAGTTCAAAATGTTTAGAATTTATCTTTTGAAATTGATCACTAGTCTCTCGAAATAGCTTGTGTAATGATATACACTATAACTAGCATCGAATACATCATGTTCCATTAGGGTGGTTCATTTATTCGGCATAGGGTGGTTCATAATATTGTGAAAAATGAGTATAAAATAAAAAAAGCACTTCGGTTCGTTTGATTGGTGTGACGTTTTCGACAAAGTTGTAGATAATAATTCGGTCTTTCCAAAAAAATTACACTCAAAAAATTATTCATTCAGAAGTTAGAAGAAAGATTAAAAATTAATTATTCAAAAGGGCTCATTTTTTAAAAACTTGATTTTTTTAATAAAACCTACGAAAGATTACCAAAACAATGAAACCAGTCCGATCATATAGAAATTAAGAAAAATAAGTTATCATTTTTTGAAAAAAAAAAAAATTTTTTTTTTTGAAAAAAATAATTATTTTCAATTATTTTTTTTAAAAGGCATATTTTTTTCGGAAGGACAAAATATTATCTACAACTTTGCCGAAGACACTATGCCGTTTCGACTGTAGACATATTTTTAATTTTCAATAGAGCACTCTATGATGAATCAAGAATATTTCTACAGTCTACGGTTTATTTGATTGGCATAGTGTATCTGGCAAAGTTGTAAATAATAACTTCGTTCCTCCAAAAAAATGTACCCTGTGAAAAAAAAATTAAAATATATAACTTTTTCTTCCGATTTCTCCATGGCCGGTTTTGTTGTTCAGGTAAACTTTTGGGGTTTTCATAAAAAAAATCAGCTTTTTTAAATGGGCTGTTTTCGATAATTAATTTATAACTTTCTTTTATTTATTTTTTTAATTAGTAATTTGTTTTTAGAGTGTATATTTTTTTTGAAAAAACAAAACTAATATCTACAACTTTGCCGAAGATGTCACACTGCTCAAACGAACCGTGTTGGCTTTTAAAAATGTTTGTAATCATCAATACCTATCCGAAATAGCATTTTCCAATAGCTTTTCAAAAATGAGTTGGTTTCAATAAATTAAACCAATAGCACAAAATAGCATCTTTTTCCTATAAAAACGTCTATGCAAAGTTTCAGCCAATGGGCACGTTCACGTTTTGATGATGTAAACTTGACAGAAAATGTATGGTCGAACTGTCAAAACGACGCAAACCCAGAAACAACGAGTCAATTGTGTTGCGTATCTGATTGAGATCCCTAAACTCTCATTATCACTGAATAACATCGATACAGTCTTTTGTCCGATTATATAAGCCAGAACACTGTGTGTTCATTCTAGTGTTGGCAAAGGACATTATTGTGGTAAATAAAACGAATAAATTGTCTGGTACAACATTCGAAAGACGAGTGCAAGTGTCTTAGAGAGTAGATTTTTCAAACAAAGTAATATAACATATTCCATCAGTTTCCACCGTTTCATTTAAAAGTTTAAGACACTTGGAATCGGAAACATTTTTCAAATATTAAAATTCCATGTACCTCCTGTGTGTGATTTTGCAAATGACATGAAAGCATTCAACATTTTCCACGAGACACAATCTTAATTTTGGTTGAGATAATTTTTTTTTGCACAGAGTAGTTTGATACATTTTGTAAATTTGTTCTGTAATTTTTTGCCATTTTACTTATAATTTTTCCAATTCAACATTGCCACCCTAACGACATTGATATAACAAATATTATATTTAGAGGGATTTTTCTATTGGTATTCAGTGAAAAGTGATTTTTTTCATTTTATACTCATTTTTACACAATATTTTGAACCACCCTATGTTTTTTTCGCCACGAACAGTCATCGGGCGCGGACGCGTTTTCATTTCGCTCCGCAATTTAACTTGTATTTTTATTTTTTTTTTACACCTTGACGGCGTCGCGAGTGCACGTAAGCAACAATTTATTTATTTATAAACAATCTTTGACCGTCGCGCTACCGCGTGTATCTAACCTTTTCTCGACAATTCGTACTCGCCGCGTAACAATTTTTAATCAGTGCTATGGAAAAGTGTGGCATAACCAACTGCACTTCGACCGACAACCGTTTCCTGTGGAAATGCGAAGGAATATGCAAAAGGCACTTCCACGCTGCCTGCGTAGGAACCCGTAGAAACCAAGAAAAACTACTGCGTTCATTCATGCTGCCCTTATGCATAGAATGCCAGGAACAGTTCATGGACCAACTCCAACTGAAGAAGCTCATCCAGCACCAGAAAATTTTAACAGAAAGTATTGAATCACAAATCAAATCAAATCATTCAATAATCAGTCAACTTCCTAAACTGACTGTAACGCACGACACACTGGACAGTATCAATACACTGCTTTCTGAATTGAAGACGGAAATTAAAAAAGTAAATATCAACACAAACAATGCGTCGGCAAAAACCATAAATCGCATTTCGACGCTGTTCGGCGAACTTGGCCATGACTCCATATCGGACATATCGGACATTAGCAAAGAAAACCGGCAGCACACAAAGAACATACAACAGCACCTGGAAAAAGCATTTACTAATATAGAATCAAAAATTGACAATATGGAACACCAATTAGAAGCTATACAAAATAAGAAAACAAACTGCAGTACAACGGCGCAGGAACTAATTAATGAATTAAAAGCGCTCAAAGAATCGAATTCACTCCAGCCAAAAACAGACAATCATCCCAGTCTGGCTGAAGAACTTCGCCTTTCATTGCCACTTCCAGAATCGGACTCAGAAGAACACCGTACTCCAAATTTCACATCAGGCTGGCGCCTAATTGGCAATAAAAAAGTATGGAAACGCGACTGGACTGAATATGACGCCAGACAGCGTAAAAGACGCATGCAGGAAAAGCAAGCAGAAAAGGCCGCTCGTAAACGTATGCAGCAACGCAAACGGCAGCAGGAAAACTCAAACCCTATCAGCATAAGTAACACCTATAAACACGGAATAAACCATTTCGCCTGCAACTCAAAGAAAACTCAAATTGCTGAAATGCCAAAACAACCACTACCCTCGGACAAAGACCTCCTGGCAGCTGCACGCGTTCAATTTGCTGGGCCGCCGAATTCAGACATAACATCAATATTTATAAATTTCCAAAAAGGCGAAACTATCAACCCATATCGGACAGAAAAAAATGCAACTAACAATGAAAATTCTGCACCGGCTCCTGCCAGCAACGCCAGCATACAATCAGCACCGCAAGACAGCCAATTTGAACTTGACCCCATGCGTCCACCAATCGTCCGACTTACGCAGTAATCATCGAATGGCGACGAGCGCTTTTTGAAGGCTAGACTCCGCGACCCAAAAGTAATGCATATTACACGCCTATATCTCGCATACATGAAGGACCAACCATCATCTTTATGTGTAGAAGGAATGACACCAACCAGTATAAGAATGCTTCTCGCATCCGAAGGACTGCCGACATCTCCAGAACAACTCCAACGCGTCTTTATTGAAGTCCATCAGGAATATGGACTCACGCCAGCCGAAGCAGTAGCCGACCTTCAATCATATCGTCATTTTTTATCAAATGAACGCACCGTCTTCAACAACTTCGCGAAAGTGTAAATAAATTTAGTACAAATTTTCGCAAGTAAGGACGCCCTCTTCTGAGGCAGAACCATTATATTTAAACATAAGTAATAACTTGACTAACACTTCTTCGCTTCCTCGACAGAATGCGACTGAAATTCTTATCTATTTTCAGAATTTCAATCGCATGAAAAGCCCAAGCAAAATGAAAGAAATTCAACAAAATCTATTGTCGTCATCTTTTAAAATAATTTTAGGAACTGAAAGTAGCTGGGACGAAAGCGTAAGAAGCGAAGAAGTATTTGGAAACAATTACAATGTATTCCGGCACGATCGGAATTTGTCTACCAGTCAAAAGAAGTCAGGCGGTGGAGTCCTCATTGCCATTAATGTAGACTTTACTTCTGAAGAAATAATATCCGACAAATATAAAGAATTTGAACACGTATGGGCCAAAGCATTTATTGCTGGCGAAGAAAATATCTTCTGTTCCGTGTACTTTCCACCGGAACATGCTCATAAACATTCGTATGAATTATTTTTCAAAACTCTAGAATCTATTATGTCTAACATGAAACCAGAAGTAAAACTGCATGTCTATGGCGACTTCAACCAACGTAATGCAGACTTTATTGTAGACATTGAAAATGAATCTATCTTACTCCCAGTCGTAGGCGAAAACGAAACACTGCAGTATCTTTTTGGCAAATCCTCAGAACTCGGTCTATATCAAATCAATCATGTCAAAAACAAACAAAATGCTTATTTAGACCTATTATTCACAAACTGCACTGAAGACTTCTGTGTAGATGCATCATTGACTCCCATCTGGAAAAATGAAGCATTCCACACAGCAATTGAATATTCAATAGTAATGAATAACACTTCGTACCCCAGCGACTGCGAGTACGAGGATGTACCGGAATACCACAAAACTGACTTCGAACAAGTCAAACGTAGACTTCGCATAATAAATTGGCGTAGTATAATTTGTAAAGAAGGAAATGTCAACGGAGAAGTAACAAAATTTTATGAAATAATTAATCAAATTATATCAGAAAATGTACCTCTAAAGAAAAGAAGACGAACGAACACCAACAAATATCCAGTGTGGTTTAATCCACAATTGAAGAACCTAAAAAATAGAAAACAAAAAGCACATAAAATATACAAAAAAGACAACAATAGCGAAAATCTTCAAAATTACCAAGAAATTTGCTGTCAACTTGACGCAGCCATTAAAATTGCACATGAAGAACATAATCGTAAAATCGAACATCAAATCAAGTCTTGCCCTAAGAACTTCTTTAATTACGTAAAAACCAAACTAAAAAGTAACAACTTTCCATCACGAATGCATCTTGACAGTAATGTAGGACAAACTAGTAATGAAATATGTAGTCTTTTTGCCACTTTTTTTCAAGAAATTTACACCACATATGAAGAAACAGATCGCGACCGCGAATACTTCTTGTATTTTCCTGAATTTTCGAATTCTTTATCTGTCAATCAAATATCTGAATTCGAAATTCAAAACGAACTTAAAAATTTAGACGCTACGAAAGGTCCTGGACCTGCGGAATAGCTCCAATTTTTCTCAAAAATTTGGCAGAAGAACTATCTACACCCTTACAACACCTTTTTAACATGTCCTTGAAGAATGGAATTTTCCCAGAACTCTGGAAAACCTCATATTTAGTGCCAATTTTCAAATCTGGCGCTAAATCTGACATTCGTAATTATCGTGGAATTGCCATTATTTCATGCATTCCAAAATTATTTGAATCAATAATTAATGAAAAAATCTTTCAACAAGTAAAACACCAAATTACAACTCAACAGCACGGCTTTTACAAAGGCCGATCAACTACCACAAATCTTTTGGAATTCATAACTTTCACTCTGACTGTAATGGACAACGGTAACCACGTAGAAGCTCTTTATACGGACTTTAGCAAGGCATTTGACAGAATCGACATACCATTATTACTCTTCAAGCTCGAAAAATACGGAACTGAAACAAAATTTTTGGAATGGCTGCAGTCATACTTAACAAAACGAACACAAATAGTCCGCTTTCAAAATTCCTTTTCAAACCCAATAGAAGTAACTTCTGGGGTTCCTCAAGGTTCCCACCTGGGCCCTCTTCTTTTTATATTATACGTAAATGACATTTCCTTTCTTCTTAAGTCAATACATGTGCTTGTATATGCTGATGACATGAAGCTCTTTATAGAAATAAACAATGCAGAAGACTTCGAAATATTCCAGAATGAAATTAATGTATTCTACACTTGGTGCAACAAAAGCCTATTACAACTCAACATTAAAAAATGTAATTCAATAGCCTTTAGCAGAAAAACAGTAACACCACCAACAAACATTTTCTTAGGAAACCAACCAGTAGAAAAATGCAAAATCGTTAGGGACCTAGGCGTAATCTTAGACTCCAAACTTACATTCATAGAACATTATAATACAATTATCAACAAAGCAAATAGTATGCTGGGCTTTATAAAACGCTTCGGCCACAATTTTCAAGACCCATATGCAATCAAACTATTATATATTATTTATATATTGAAAAAACGACCCAGAGAGTAAATTTTAGCAAAAAAAATTTTTTCAGATGACACCAATTCTCGACGTTTCATGCGTTTTAAAGTCATTTGGCGTAAAAAAAGAATTTGCGAAAACCGAAATTTCACGTGAAATGGGTGATTTTTTTGAATTTCTAAAAATTTTAAATTACTTACTTTGGTACGATCAAAATGTACCAAGTAATTTTCCTGGTGTATTCCAGTATTATTGTTTTTTTTTGCATTTGACTTGCGTTTCATCAAAAGTACTTGGTTAGGGGAAAAACCAAGTAATTATGTGAAACAATCTTTAACTTCATCAATAGTTTGGTCATTTGAAAGACCTTTCAAAACAGCCTTAAACGGTCTCTCGTTTTTGGCTTCATATCTATAAAATTTGTGCATCTTTCCAGTCAAATACTGTAATAGATGTTAATGCGGCCAATTTTAAAAATTAACTTTCACATCAGAAAGAAATGATGCAAGTTCTGAACGAAAAGCTTTGAAATTTGCAACGATTACCACAATAGGTGGAACTTTAGCTTTCTTCATACCGGCATTTTGCTCAGTATGAGAAGCTTCAATTTGATCCCCTATAGTAGAGGGAATTTCATACCTATTGCTTTCTGAATCAATAGGAGGAGAAGCCTCACGTTTCCTCGTAGCCGCATCAAAGCGAGCTTTTTTGGTTCGTCCTGGCATTTCAAGACAAATTTCACTTCACTTTCACTTTACACAAATTTTGTCAACACAAATTCACACATTAATTTTTTTTTGTTAGGGAATTAGAATTACGTTGTCCATTGATGTGAACTTTTGTAATATATATCCCAGTCAATTGCAATACGTGTCCCCTTGCAAAATACAATGACCACTATTGTTGAGTGATCAGGTACACATTAATTACTCGTTAAACGTTAAAAACAAATTCAATACTTTGCGATTCAACAAATACTCTTTAAAAAAGATTACCTGTTGAAAGCGGAAAATTTCCAATATCTCTCGGTAGTCTAAGACAAGCCTCGAGCTGTTGGTAAAATGTGACCGTTCTGCAAGGCAGTTCAAGTCGTACTGATTGGCCACTCGGTATTTTTTTCAAAAGACCGGCACAAAACGGAAGGAAATGATAGAATACCGAGTAACCAGTTCAATACGACACTAAATAAGTCAGTTTTAGAGCAATTGAATGCCTTCGTAATTAACCTGCAAAGATGATTTTTCATGTGAAATCGCGGTCTCAACCCAAGTTACACTAACTGAATTTTTTTGAATTATTTATTTCTAGTCGCATTAATTTACGGGTTTCAATTTTTTTTAATTAATTTACAGGTTTCAAAATTTTTCATCAATGAACAAATAAAAAATCACTATTCGCTCAGTAGTGAACTCACTGGAAATGAACGACATTAGACGAAGCAAATATTTGCCGAATTTCTCGTTTAATGTCTTATTAGACAACAAATAATTTTGGCAAATAATTGAAGCAAATAGTTTTACATTACACAGCAAGCAAATATTGACCGTCATTTCAAGCAAATAATTGCTTTATATAATGCTCACTTTAAAGCTGCACGACGTAAGTTTCGTGTTTTGATAGTATATGAAGTTTTATTGCACAATCGTACAGGAAACTATTTAAAATCTTGCGAATTTATTCGAGTAATTCCGGAATCTCGGGAATCTCTATATCTATTCCCTGGATCCAGAAATCTCGGGAAAAGGTAATTTCGGGAAAATTGTTTCCGCGATTGCAAACCCTAGTGAAATCTGGCCTTTCTAATACGAACTTTGTTATTTTATTTTTGTTCACACAACATTTATTTGAAACGGCACAATACGGGCTTTATTATTTGCATTGGCGTAACTACTGCTGAGAGGGGGGGGGGGGGGGGCAAGGAGCAATAAGGTATATACGAAGGAGCGGCAGATGAGCGTGGTTGCAAGTGTTAGATAGCAACATTTTCGCGTGCTGAGATCGTGACGTCACAACAACCAATTATACACAGTTTGGCGCAGGAACATGTATGAATTTCGTTTGAAATATGGATCGTAAATCGTATGGAATGCATTGTATTTTTGTACTATGACAATCTCAGAAACAACATGTGTCTCCCAGATGTTGTCATAGATTACGAAATCTTTTAAAATTGACTGACGAAAACGATAACTTATTCTCTTGTAACTTATTTTAAATGCCTATGCTGAATATTTCGTATTTTCAACTGCACCGATGGATCGTAGGTTTTTGAGTTTTTTAGTTTTTGTTTTGACAATTGATCTGTGGATGAATATCGTCGTAAGTAGAGTCATTGGTTGACTCGCTTCATCCAACAAGCCACCGCCGGCCCCAGTAAAAAAAAAGTTCTCGCCAGTGCTTTGACCTGCTCGACCGAAAGAGCGCATTCTTAAGCTGGTGCATTTGCCTCGTGTTGCCTCGTGTCTCCATCGTGCCTCTGCCTCGTGTGGTAGCGGATCTGGCTCGCACCGTCCGTGATTATAGATTCACTGGGGGAAGTGTAAAAATTGTTGGAACGGCTGAAACGTAAACAATTACTTTTGGACGGATTGATACATTACCTTTCGATGCCAAAATGAGTCGGGAATTGACCTGGAACCTATGTTCAAAATTCTCCGTGCGGCAATGTTGTGAGCAAACATAAAAGTTTGCGGGAAGATCCGGTACCGACAGATCAAACGCCAGCGTTTCTAATCATCGGGATTCTTGGGAGAAGCATGTATGCTTATGCCTAACTTTTTGGCTCCCGAAACCGAAACACCTCCAAGTTTAACTGAATACGATGGCAATCGCGTTTTTTGGTAACCGTAGAACGTTAAAAACTCGAAAAAAGAACAACTTGTCGAATATCCGCACTGAATGCCGAACGTAAACGATTGTTTTGACGTCACAACTTTTTACTCGCCACCTCTGATCGCATAATGAAATCGTATCTGCCACTCCTTTGTAATATACCTTATTGGGCAAGGGTAGGCTATAAACCCCTCTAGGATTTCTGTAGCCCTTGTTAGAGTAACTCTGATCAACTGTTGATCATATCATTACTAGGTTTGCTTCTCAAAATTGTACAGTTGGCACTAGAGGACTGGGAATTTCTAAATAATTATATTGACCACACCAAAAAAGTTGTAAATCTACTTCAACAAGGCACTAATTCAATAAAAATAAAGACGTCATTGGCTAAGCATTTACTCTTTTTTGCCCTACCTCTCTATCTCCCACTGCCTCATTGACGCGCGATTCGATTTCATCAACAAACAGCTGTCAAAATCCAGAAGCGGACATTTTCCCGATTCGTTTGAAATTTCATTCTACTTATTGCAATTAAAGAAATCTGGATTTCAACAATGGACTTCTGTTCATAACAACACAAATCAAATATTTCCCAGAAATGATAAATAATTAGAACAGTATAGCAGATATTCGGTAGTTTTTTTCGACTTCCTCCAGCTACTGCTGCACTTTTAAAATCAAATCCCACGAGAAATATAAAAAGTAAAAAAAAACTTGCCGTACCGTTTTTGCATAAAAAAATAGCCCCCCCCCCCTAGGATTTCCTTAGTTACGCCAATGATTATTTGTTGAACTAGATTTGTGCAAGCACTTTAGTTTTTGTTTAAAAATTGAATCTGAATATTTTCTGCAGGATTGTTGACGTGGGATTACGTCTTTGTTTTCTGTACTGGAATGCATTCTGTAAAATTGTAAATGAGGGTGGTGAATGTTCCGTCACATTTTCAAACGATAATAACAGCATCCGGCATAAAAAAGTGTAAGGTGGATAAATGCAACTCTGATATCGCAGAGAATAAAGTATTTAATCGGATATAAAACTAAACCGTAGAGGTCTCGAACTAGCCTTTTATGCTGAAAAAATCAGTTTTTGCGCTGAAGAGTCGTTTAAGGGGTAATATCTACAAAAAAAAATTTTTTCTCGCAATTTTTTTTATTGCCCTAAATCATGCTAAAACTATCCAAGAATCAAAATCTACATCGCCCAAGTACAGATCTAAACTCAAAGTTCGTTTAAGTCAATTTTCATCGAACAACTTTTATACTCCAAAATCACATTTTTCGTTTAATTTGGCGATGCTCGTTTTTCTTTTATTTCGAGGCTTTGTAAACTAGCAGAAGTTACCTATGATCGTTATCGTGTTTCAAATTTGAAGTACAGAGGTCTCTGCATCAAGTTTCGACCGTTATAGCGTCTCTGCAGAACGTGTTTACTCACAATTTCCCTTTGTTTAGTCAATCAGCCGTTCTCGTTGTGTACATTCTTTGTTTGAGTCTTTCTATACTTTTTAACTGTGAGTAATATTCAAAAGTACTTAAATATGAGTGACAAGTTTGAGTTTTGCGTGGGATCGGGCTCCAACTGTGTCATAGTCGCTGAGCACCGCATGTCTGATATCGCGAAAGAGGCTAGGCGCAGCCATACATCAGGAAAAGGAAGAAGAGTAAAATAAAACCCAGGAAGGACAACTTTACGGTGCAGAGATAGCTGACTGAAGGTAAAAACAAAATTATTAGGGGCTTTAATATTGCGATTTTCAAGATTTATAGCATTTTGAAACTTCAAATGCGTTTCAAAATCATGTTTTCAAAATCGGCGAGTAGTAGAACTGAAAAAGTTTACATCCGATTGACTTGAAATTTTAACTGTAGTTTCTCCATTAGATTATCTAGTGAAGTACACACGGTTTTAGCGATTGATTAACAACAACAAAAGTTATAAACAATGAAAGTCGATTTTTTTTGTCGAAACAGAACTTTTCTTTTCAAACCGTTGCCAATTTGCGAAGAAAAATTCTAAAAACATACATCATGTGTACTTCACTAGCGACACTTATTTAGATAATGAAAAAATTTTTGTTTTGGTTATAGGTGGAGTTGAGCACGACTTCTACTACTCGCCGCGGAACAATTTAGAAAAAAAAGCGGTTCACGGCAATCGCTGCAATGCCGCCATTTTGTAACAACAAATAGAAATAGAAATATTTTTTCTATTCTGCAAGAGTTGCTCAATCCAATGATATATTATTTATATGCCTTACATCTCAAATGTCCAATGATATATATATATATATATATATATATATATATATATATATATATATATATATATATATATATATATATATATATATATATATATATATATATATATATATATATATATATATATATATATATATATATATATATCGAGATATCGATATATATATATATATATATATATATATATATATATATATATATATATATATATATATAGGATTTTAGGGATCAAAATAAGATACTTTTCTCAAGAAACCATACCTCTAAAATGAATTCTGATGTCCCTTGTACTAACGTGTAGGTACCCAAAAGGTCAAATTTCAAAAAATCCTGTTTTGACCCATTTAGAGTGACCCAATCGAGTCCAAATGTATGACCGACCCCCACTAACTTTGGAGGGCTGACCCACCCATGCTAGTGTTACCCCCCTAGGGGGTCTCCCATACAAAAATATAAAAAAATATCAAAAAATCACCATTTTTGGCACTTTATATGACAAAAATCAGTGAAATTATTAGGCTATTATTTTTCCGCACAAATGAAGTTTCTAGGAAAAAAATGTTTTTTTTTTGTTTTTGGATTTTTGTTTTCTCTTTAAAAATTTATTCGATCAGAACATAGGAAAGAAACTAAAAATTATTGTTTGAAGTCTTTTTTGGTTTCAACACTGGGCAATTTCGCACGGCTCTCTAATGTCGCCTCCATAACAGACTCTACATTTTCCGATATTACTCGTTTGGAAACGCTAGCTAGCAGTTGAACGTGTTGTTCCGTTCCTTGTATATGTAATGGAATATGCGGATCAGTAAATGGTGAGTCATCTTCATTTAAATATGCTATCAATGTTTCATACGGAATGATTCGCGTGAATGGTGGTTCAAATACGTTATTTTTATCAGTCAAATCGATCATTTTCGTGTAATCGAAGCAATGGAAGTTTATATCTGGTTTTTTATATTCTCTAAGTTCCGATGGGTCTTCAACATTGTCTCGATATCGTAAAATTTTCTTGATAGCAGAGTCGCGCACCTCTTTCCTATCATCAAACAACATTGATAGCAAGATATTTTCCGAATGTGCAAAATATGGATTATTTTTAATTACATGATTGACAACAGTGCGTAAATTTGGCTCCAGAAATTGTGCCCAAGTAATGTACTTGAAAAATAATACACTACCGTACACGACAGAGCTGTAATACTTGATATTAAAATACATTGGCACATAAACCTTAATTATAAATTCAACCAGAATTCTTAAATTTTAGGTGGTTTTTTCATTGTCACATATAATCGTAATAATCTAGCGGCCTTGGTGAGCCAGCGAGAATGTACAATTTTCCCTGGTTTTATGTTAGCCAGATCCACAGAAACCACGCCATTAGAAATTGCATGTGCCATGTCGTATAAGTACTGCGAATCGGTGGAATATTCGTGCTGTTCTGCAACAGGAGGCATATTTTCCAACGCAATTCTCTGAAAGTCGCTCACCACCTAAAAATATATAATAATTAAATAAATTTATTATGATTTCACCATTCAAAATGTTAGAAAATTATAATAAATGAGTGCAATGACTTACCGGAAGAGCTTCAGAATTTTCAATTTGCTTGCTTAGTTTCCCGGTTGTTGATGTTGGTCCAGTGGTGGATGATTTATCCAAAACCCCAAACAAATGTCGAAACGGAAGTTCGTTGAAGTGTAGAAGGCAAACAAACCAATGCAATGGTCTTTTTAGCAGCAATTCGAATCTTCGTATAATTCCACCGTATGTGCCAGTGTTTGTTGGCTCACCGTCAGTCCATATGCCAATCAATGCATCCAGAGATATGTTTTTATCGTTGAAAAATTCATTCAATTTTGTTGTTTTGTATTCAGCACTTTCCTCTACCAGTCTTGCGTAACCAATCAATCGAGAATTCGGTTCTCTCAAAATAACAAGGTAAGGTTCTTTTACCATCCTACTATGATACTTACCATCAATTTTTTCTCTCGTATAAGTATCATCTTTTCTGCCGTCGAATGAAAACGCTATTAAACCATTATTATTATTATTATTATTATTATCCCATGCGAAGCAGGAGAAAACAAAAATCCAAAAACAAAAAAAAAACATTTTTTTCCTAGAAACTTCATTTGTGCGGAAAAATAATAGCCATTTCACTGATTTTTGCCATATAAAGTGCCAAAAATGGTGATTTTTTGATATTTTTTTATATTTTTGTATGGGAGACCCCCTAGGGGGGTCCCAGGGGGGTAACACTAGCATGGGTGGGTCGGCCCTCCAAAGTTAGTGGGGGTCGGTCATACATTTGGACTCGATTGGGGCACTCTAAATGGGTCAAAACAGGATTTTTTGAAATTTGACCTTTTGGGTACCTACACGTCAGTACAAGGGACATCAGAATTCATTTTAGAGGTATGGTTTTTTGAGCAAAGTATCTTATTTTGATCCCTAGAATCCGAAAATCATATGTGCCTAAGCGATTTTTTGATCCCCTACAAATCGAACCGCCCTAATATATATATATATATATATATATATATATATATATATATATATATATATATATATATATATATATATATATATATATATATATATATATATATATATATATATATATATATATATATATATATATATATATATATATATATATAGATATATATATATATATATATATATATATATATATATATATATATATATATATATATATATATATATATATATATATATATATATATATTGATATATTGTTTATATACCTTACATCTCAAATGTCCTGTAAAAAAATTCATGAAAAAATCCTTGTTTTTTGAGCATTTGGTAGATATTACCCCTTAAAAAAGAATCGCGTCTCGATAAAAAAAATTTTCCCTGAATATTTTTCAGTTTTCCCTGATATTCCCTAAGCGAAAAATGAATTCTCTGACATTCCCTGGTTTTCCAGGTTTTTCCAGGCTTTCGACACCCTGCCAACCATTCCCTGAAATTCTCTGTACCAATATCAAGAAAAAAAAAGACGGAGTCTCCCTTTCCCAAAAGGCCAATTCATGTTTGGTTCCATGAACTAAGATTGATTTGATGTCTCGAAGATAAAGGTTCATCGAAAAGTTTATCAAAATAATCGTTATCCTCGAACAATTTCTAAACCTGCTGGTAGAGCGTAATAAAAACTGTTGTGTTGAAAGAAAATATGCTGGTAAACGCAGCATAAACGTACAGTATATGTGAAGCAGAGGGCCTCTAGTTTCTCGTCGTCTATCATTGCAGCGGTACACAACTTCTATTAGCGTGCAATCAAGGAAAAACTACAATGCTGCAGTTGATGGTGATTGATATGGTTACCAATAAAACTATAAATTATTCAACAACAATTGAACAATTTCACAGCGGTACAGTAATTTTTATTTCATTTTATCTATGTTTTTAAATAAATATTCCTTTGTGCATTTTTTGTCCATTTACTAAGATTTATTCAGAATTTTTTTTTTACATTTCAACATTGTTAGATGATATTTTCTAAATTTTTAACTTAACAAATAATATACCTACGTTGGATGGGTTTGTGGCCGGGGGATCGGGGGGTAAGGAATCTACATCCATTGCACTCGAACTAGCGCAATGGTACAGTGGACAAAGCACACGTACCTCTTCTTCTTTCGACGTAGGACTAGGTTTATCTGGAAGTTAGGTACCTGAATTTGGAAATATAGTAATTGAACCAGGGAAAAACAGGGAAAAGTGGTCAGGTTTTGAGCGCTTCTACTTCAGTCATTTATAATCAGGTTATCGAGGTTTTGGCATCAATCGATCAGAAACTTTTTTACGGTTAAATTTATGTAACAAAAACAACCTATTGTTTGAGATACACTATTGAAAAATTGCCAAATAACCGATTGTATAAATCATACCGAGCAGCCAGTCACTACCTCTCTTCGCAAGCACAACCGACACTATCGAATACAACCAATCCGCCTGTGACGGTTCTCTTTAGTTTAGTGTAGCCTGTACGAATAGACTTAAATTATTGAGAACTGGCGCAGAGGGTCCAAAGCCCCTGGAAAGGAGGATGGTTGTAACAGCTCTTAACCATGGCCGTTACGTAAAATAATGGTTAAACCCCTAAGCTAAGGTGTGACGCGACCCGTGCCGAGAGATGAATGGTTGGGGGGGGGTTTAATAAATTCCCAGCCGCTAACGGAGCCTGTGGAATACCTGGCGCCCTTCCACAGTAACCTAGCCTTCTGCGTTAGGCTATCGTGACACGCAGATGACCCCTTCTTTCGTGGCAAACTCGTGGGACTAAAAACTGGAGTTAAACAAATTTTCAAAAAAGGGCCCCGGCAACCTCAACCTGTCGGAACAAATGGAGTCAACACACTCCATGGCGTGCAGCCCCACAAGGCTGCACGCTACAGGCAGAACCGAGGAGATGGAACTGGAGATGGATTTCAACCTCGACAGCGAATCGCTGGACGGAGGACCTTCAGTTTCATCACTAATCCTCGGTTCGCCAAGTGGGAAAGAAGAGAGCCCGACGGACAGTCTTCCCGATCCGGAGACACAGCCGATTGACAAGGGGAAACCTAAGTCACCTCGTGCTGATGTCAAACGGCTCTCCCAATCGCAACGGCGGCGTCTTAAAAGACTGCTAAGCCTGGGTCACTCACGCGAGGAGGCCATAGGCATAGTTCGTCAACCAGTCGACCAAGCTGACCGCTCAGGTCAGGTCGCAACCAAGCGACAGCGGTCGACTGAGACAGCGTCGCCAAACACAAGCGCTAAGGGCCCGAGCAGCAAAAAGCCCCGGGACTTGGCTTGCGCGGAGCCCCCTGCACCGCGACAAACGTCAGGGGTAACATATAGGGAGATGCTGGAGGCCACGAGCCTGTCTATCACAACGATAGACTATCCAGCCTCCCTACTTACCCCTGAACAGTTAAAAACTGTTCGAGATGCCATTCTGGACTGCATTGCGGACCAGGAGTCACCGGCCATCAGGCCCAAGTTTAGGAGCTGCCGCCTAAAAAACGGTACCCTACAACTTGACTGTGCCGACAACGACACAGTTAGATGGCTGGAGACCACGGCGTCTTCTCTCATACCGTGGGAGGGAGCACACCTTAGTGTTTTTCGCACGAAGGACCTGCCGAAGGCCCTAAAATTTGTAGGGTACTTCCAGGACAGTGTGGACACCACAAATGAGAGAATTCTCCGTCTTCTCCAAAATCAGAACGACGGTTTCTCCACACGTGCATGGCGAGTATGTCATCGCAATGTTACTGGAAAGACTGTCGAATTGATGGTGGAGCTGGACCAACAGTCTGCTAACCTCATAGCGGCACAGAGCTTCCTGCTGAACTACAAGTACGGCAAAGCACGCATGCGGCAGGTTGGCAGAAAGTCCTCAAACACAGGCACGAAAGGTTCTGGTGCGAAGGCAGGAACGGTACGTTCGGAGACTCCCTCAGGGAGTGTACCGCTACCACCTGCTCGACGCACTCCCGCGATAGCGAAGAAGGTTCCGCCGAAAAATCGAAAGAGGAGTAAGCGTGAGCATCTGAACAGTCGCGACCCTCAGAGCCAAATTCCGCCGCCTAAACGTGTGAGTAGCAATTCTGTTGCCCACCGTCTGCTGCAACGGGAGCCTGTTGCTGAGGGTATGCAGACTACCCATCCCAGCGTCACCGCTGATGGCAACCGTCCGCCAATCGGATCTCAACTAGATCCGACGAAGGACGCGCTGCCAACAAAATGAGCAGCATACGCTGCGTTCAGGTGAACCCCCATCACGCAAAGGGCGCCTCTGGTGTTCTTTGCCGGAGGTTCACCAAGGATCAGCTATCCGTGGCGCTGATCCAGGAACCATGGGTCCACGACACCAGGATCCTTGGCTTAGCCAACTCAAACAGTAAGTTGGTCTATTGTAATCAACAGTCAAATCCCAGGACTGCAATTCTGCTGAACAAAAACATTAAATTTGTTCCCATTACAGAGTTCATCCAACGGGATTTGGTTGCCATTGCGGTGGAAGTCCCGACAACCAACGGCACTCAAGAGGTGGTTGTTGCCTCCGCTTACTTCCCGGGGGACGAGGACGATATACCGCCATCCGAAGTCGCAGCACTTGTGCGATACTGCCGAAGCATCAACAAGCCACTAATCGTTGGCTGCGATGCCAACGCGCATCACACAGTCTGGGGCAGCTCGGATGTCAACACTCGAGGTGAGTACCTACTTGAATACCTTACTTCTAACAATGTTAATGTATGCAATGTGGGAAACGAGCCAACTTTCAGTAATGCTATTAGACAAGAGGTCCTAGATCTCACTCTATGTAGCGCCTCGATAACGGAGAAAGTCAAGAACTGGCATGTCTCTGACGAACCCAGTTTATCAGACCATAGACACATCAGATTTGACGTCGAGGCTACTCCTCTGAGAAGAGAACATTTCAGGAATCCTAGGAAAACCAACTGGAACTCTTTTAAGGAACATTTGGTCAATTCGAGAACATCCTGCCACCAAAATATTCGAACTCCAGGTGAACTGGACATCGCAGCAAGTGACCTACAGCACAGGATCACGGAAGCTTTTATGTCAAACTGTCCGTTAACAAATCGAACAGTCTGCCGTGATGTGCCCTGGTGGAATGAAACTCTCAGCAACCTTCGTCGGGAAGCTAGACGCTTGTTCAACAGGGCTAAAATCACGTCCAACTGGGAAGCCTATAGAGCATCCCTTACAAAATACAACGCTGAGCTACGCAAAGCCAAAAGAAGGTCTAGAATTCGATTCTGTGAAGACATTCAGACTCTACCTGAGGCAACGTGACTGCAAAAAGCGATGTCCAAAGATCACACGAATGGTCTTGGGCAGTTGAAAAAGGAAGATGGTAGTCTGACTGTCACCACCAAGGAAACGCTTGATGTTCTTATGAACATTCACTTTCCTGGATCGACAGCAATCTCCGGTTCGAACGTCGAAGAGATACAGAGCCTCGAATCCAGACGCATAACGTCACGTGACTCCGCAGCGCTCGCTCGTAGAATCTTCACGGAGACTTCTATCAACTGGGCACTAAGCTCTTTTGAGCCTATGAAGTCACCAGGACCGGATGGCATTCTACCAATCTTTCTACAAAAATCGGACGGAGTCGTTATGTCCGAACTCATCAGCCTCTTTCGAGCCAGCTTTACTATGGGACATATCCCGGTCAACTGGCGGAACGTTAAGGTGGTGTTTATACCAAAGCCGGGCAAAAAAGACAAAACAATTGCCCAAAGCTTTCAGCCCTATAAGTCTGACGTCAACTCTTCTCAAGTTGATGGAGAAAATTACGGACAACTACATCCGCAGTGAGTTTCTGAAGGAGTTACCCTTACACAAGCATCAATATGCTTATCAACAGGGTAAATCTACTGAAACCGCTTTGCATTGCCTAGTGACGAAGATCGAGAAGTCCTTGAAATATAAAGAGACAGCGGTCTGCGCTTTTCTTGATATTGAGGGAGCTTTCGATAACACGTCCTTTGCATCAATTTACACGGCTCTACAAAATAAAAGAGTCGACGATACTACAATGAGCTGGATCCAAGCAATGCTTTCGAGCAGGAAGATCACAGCTGCATTGGGGGATACGTCTGTCACAGTATGGGCAGTGAAAGGGTGTCCTCAAGGAGGAGTTCTCTCTCCACTACTATGGTCACTGGTGGTAGACGTTCTCCTAACCAAGCTATCACAGCTGGGCTTCGAAGTCATTGGATATGCTGATGATATAGTCCTTATTGTTCGGGGAAAATGTGATGCAACTCTATCTAGTCGTATGCAAACGGCACTTAACACCACCTCTCAGTGGTGCTCAGAAGAAGGGCTAAACATTAACCCCGCTAAAACGGTCATTATACCATTTACCAAGCGAAGAATGCACACAATCATTCCTCCGCTACTGAATGGGGTAAGACTATGTTTCAGTAATGAGACCAAATATCTTGGAATCATTCTGGATAAGAAGCTGAACTGGACTGCTCACCTAGACTACGCTATCAAAAAGGTAACTTCAGCTATCTGGGCTTGCAGTACACTGTTTGGCAAGACCTGGGGGCTAAAACCACAATTAGCGCTCTGGTCTTACATCACCATTGCTCGGCCACGTATAACCTACGCAGCCCTCGCATGGTGGCCTAAAGTAAATGAAAAGACAGCTGAGGCGAAACTTACCAAAGTCCAACGATTGGCCTGTCTCTCAGTTACCAGTGCCCTGCGCACAACACCGACAGCAGCCTTGGAGGCCTTGCTTTGCTTACTTCCTCTACATCTCCATGTGAAGAAGGAAGCAGAGCTTGGCGCACTAAGGCTGCAAAGAAATACAACGATGCTCGAAGGTGACCTAACGGGTCACCTAAGCATCCTAAAGGAGTTTAAGCTGACACCTTTAGTAACAACAGTCTCGGACTGGATGGAAGCGAAGCCAAACATGGACGTTCCATATATAGTGATCGACACAGATCGCTCCATTTGGAACAATGGAGGGCCGAGTCTTCCATCGGGCACAATCCGCTTCTACACGGATGGCTCAAAAATCGGACCCTAGACTGGTTCAGGGATCTACGGACCAGGTTTAAAGGCCACTATCTCAATGGGTAAGTGGCCAACCGTCTTTTAGGCGGAGGTATACGCAATATATATCTGTGCTATAACATGTCTACATCGCAAATATAGACATGCGAAAATTGGAATCTTTTCGGACAGTCAGGCGGCACTAAAGGCATTAAATTCTGCTACATGTGTCTCCAGACTAATCTGGGAGTGCATCGCAACACTCAGGGAACTCTCCCGCCTCAACAAAGTTATGCTACTTTGGGTACCCGGTCACTGCGGAATCGAGGGAAATGAACATGCCGACAGCCTCGCAAGACAAGGATCTACTCAGCAATTCATTGGACCGGAACCGTTTTTGGGTACTTCCACATCCGCCATTAAAGGCGAACTAAGTACATGGGAAAAGCTAAAGATAGCATCTCAATGGCAATATGCGCAGGGTTGCAGGCAAGCCAAACAGTTTATCTACCCTAACCCTACGGTTACCAAACGGCTACTTAGTTTAACTCGTAGTGAACTACGCATCATCACGGGACTTCTCACTGGACACTGTCCTGCTCTTTATCATTTAAAGAAAATCGGCAAAGTCCTAACCGACTATTGTCGCTTTTGCAACGCTGAACCTGAGAGCTCAGCGCATTTGCTTTGCTTTTGCGGGGCTCTTGCTTCATCGAGGTTTAACTTCTTTGGAAGTTACCTCTCAACTCCATACCAGGTATGGAGCACCAATCCCAAAACGGTCACAGGTTTCATCAACCATGTAGTTCCGGATTGGGGCACAGGCTTACAACCAACTAGCTCAACTCCATCAATGAGTTCGAGTATCTTGTAATCTGTGTAAAGAAATCGGGACCAGCCACAAAAGACAAACATTCCTGTCGCAGTGGCGCTTTCTACCCTATGCCCTTCAGGCATACAAAAAAAAAAAATCTGACTTTGTTCTTGTTGTTGTTATTTTACTCGAGGTTATTTCTGTATCGATGTTTTTCTATTTTCCTTATACCATTCCATATTCTTCTTAACTCCTCCCTTTTTCCTTCTTTAGTAACTGACGAAACCTTGATATAAAAGTTACCATTCGAACATTTCAGCCCATCATTTTCATTCTGAAACCATACCAGTGACATACGGATGCTGGGTGCTAGCCGTTGAAAGGAGAAAAGACAAAATAGTACCGGTCATCCCGTGCCAGGTTTCACCCGTAACACTGGTGGCTGTTAGTAGTACATGGCTACTGCCAAAGTACTAAAATGGCTGGCATTCTGGCCTGAATAACCAAAGAACAAGAATCAGCGGCAACTTTAAGTGCCTCAAAGTGTTGTAACTGAAGTGGCTAGTTGAATTTTCCCTTTTGCAAAATTTTGCTGGTAGCGGGGAAAGCCTTGCAAATAAGCATATTTTTCTTGGTGTTCATTTTTCGACAGCGCACAGTCGGGAATCGCTTGCCATCAGCCAAAAAAAATTTTTTTTTCGTTAGCTGTTTCATGATATTTTTCCTTTATTGCTATAACATTCAAGTGCCTAAATCCAAAATTTGGCCGCAATATCATGAAATCCGAATTTGTTGTGACTTTTCAAAGCTTGGCAAACTGACGTTTTGCCTTTCTCCTAGTTAGAAAGATATAGCAATCACTTGTAAACTCACTTGTGTGTGTGTATGTGTAGGTGTGTGTGTATGTGTGTATGTATCGGATTTTTAGTTTAGAGGATATGTATCAAAATGTAAAAATCCCGAAACACCACTGTCTCAGAACTACACAAGCGATTTGAACAGAATTCAATGAATGAACGGGCTACCTAAAAAACCCTTAACTATTGAATCTTAGAAAGATTGAACATGTGGTTCAAAAGTTATGGAAAGAAACGTGTTCTGGAGACTGTTTAATCTCACTCATGTTACTTAGAGATGGCTGGATCGATTATCATAAAATCAGTGCCAAATAGAGGATCTAGTTGCCCCATAAGACCCTATTGATTTGTTTTGCAATCAAACTCTTACTTTGCCTGTTATGTTTAAAAATGTGAAATCTAGCTATGAAAAGAAACATATTCCGAAGAAAACTTAAACTCGCTCACTTTGCTCAGAGATGGCTGAACCGATTTCCACAAAATTAGTGTAAAATGAAAAGTCAAGCTGCCTCATTACACTCTATTGAATTTCATTGTAATTGGACTGTAACTTCGTCTGGAATGTATCGAAATGTGAAAATCACGAAACTTCATTATCTCAGAAACTACGCAACCGATTTGAACAATATTGATATAAGACGAACGGGCTAGTTAAGCGTTAACTGATGAATTATGATTGAACACGTGGTTTCAAAGTTTGGCTGCCCTATACGTTCCAATTAAATTGTTAAAATAACGAAAGTACATTATCTCAAAGATTACACGACTTATTTGAACATAACTGTAGTGTCATACGAACGAGTCATCTCTCAAACTTACAAATAACAAACTTCATAACAATTTGATATGTGGTTCAAAAGTTATCGAAAGAAAGGAAATTTAAAGACTATTTAAAACTATGCCTGCTTCGATCAAGATAAAGGCCTCAACATAATTTGAATGTGGTTCGTGATTAAATTGTTCGAAATTAAGAGTAATTTTTTTCATTTCGCTGTTTCTTAAGCACTAACATTACGTCAAATTTCATATTTTATACTTCAATTACAACATGAATATTTTAGAACCCAAAAAGTTAATATAACTTTATTGGATTGAAGCGTTCTGTAAATCTATTTTACAAATAATAAGTTTGAATGAGAAAGGCTTGGTCTGACCGTTAGATGTAATAATTTGGGTTTTTTGTCTTTTTTTATTGAAAAAAAGTACATTATTTTGAAACGCTCTGTAGCTTTAATGATAGCTTGGACTTGTTTGACGTCAAAGGAAAAGTTGTTGTAAATATTGAGCGAAACAAACCCCTTACATTAGATATTGTAAAATTTGGTCATAGTACGCTTGACACTAAGAAAAAATAAAAAAAACCTGATTTTTTGTAGAAAAGTAGCTTAAAAGTTTAGTTGCCGCAGTTTGCCACGGTTGTGACTACATTCAAAATCTAGGTAAAAACGTAAGCTTTCAAATGCATACTCTCCGCTGTAGCGCAAATTGTCATTTTAGTGAAAAAGCGATAGCAGATTTTTTTATTTTTTCGTTAAGTTCAAATTTTATCCAGGATTATATTTATTCTTAACCATGATACCCCATAATGAAAATTTATGATATCGTACTCAACTCGTAAGATAAAAATATAAATTTGGGCAAAAATCACAAAATTTATCAATGAAAAGTTATAAAATACGTGTTGAAAAAGAAAACAGTAAACAAATCTTTATGAAATTTTAATTATGGCAAACTTTATCACTTTCTGCAAATTTAAAACAATATTAAATAGTAGAAGGGTAGTATCTAACAGGTATCTGGTATCTAACAGTGCATTTTTATTTACCGACATTAGAGCGCTTTGAACAATAATTAATAATTAATATAAATAAAATATATGAATGAAACATTATTTATATTGGCATCCCCACTTCGCAGGTATTCGAATTAGAAAAATATAGCCATGTACTACTAACAGCCACCAGCTTTACGGGTGAAACCGGCACGAGATGACCGGTATTATTTTGTCTTTCCTCTTTCAGCTGCTAACATCTAGCGTCCGTATGTCACCGGTACAGTTTAGTAATGAAACTGATGGGGTGAAATCTTCGAATGGTACCTTTTATATCAAGGCTTCGTCAGTTAGTCAGAAAGAAGGAAAAGTTAAGAATAAAATGGAATGGTAAGGAACGAAAAATTTTTCTAAAAGCTGCGCCGGTCGCTGTCGTAAAATTAACACCAACAAAAATATGTATATTTGCAATACTTTTTCCGCTAGCAGCAGCATTTTGTAAAACAGAAAATTCAATTAGCCGCTTCTATTACAACACTTCGAGGAATCAAAAGATACCAGTTGCCGATTATGCTTGTTTTCTGGTTAGTCCGTCCAGAATTCCAGCCATTTTAGTACTTTTGCAGTAGCCATGTACTACTAAAAGCCACCAGCATTACGGGTGAAACAGGCACGAGATGACCGGTATTATTTTGTCTTTCCTCCTTTCAGCTACTAACACCTAGCGTCGTATGTGAAATGTTGGAATGGTACCTTTTATATCAAGACTTTGCCAGTTATTTAGAAAGAAGGAGGAGTTAAGAATAAAATGGAATGATAGGGAACGAAAGTTTTTTTTGAAAGCTGCGCCGGCCGCTGTCGTAAAATTAACACCAACAAAAATATGCTTATTTGCAATGCTTTTTTCGCTAGCAGCAGCATTTTGTGAAACAGAAAATTCAGTTAGCCGCTTCTATTACAACACTTCGAGGCACCAAAAGGTGCAAATTGCCGATTATTCTTGTTTTCTGGTTAGTCCGTCCAGAATTCCAGCCATTTTAGTATTTTGCGGTAGCCATGTACTACTAACAGCCACCAGCATTACGGGTAAAACCGGCACGAGATGACCGGTATTATTTTGTCTTTCCTCCTTTCAGCTACTAACACCTAGCGTCCGTATGTCACCGGTACGGTTTAGTAATGAAACTGATGGGGTGAAATGTACGAATGGTACCTTTTATATCAAGGCTTCGTCAGTTAATTAGAAAGAAGGAGTTAAGAAAAGTATGGAATGATAAGGAACGTAAATAAGCATCGGAAACAGAAAGTGACAACAATAATAACAACAAAGTAAGATCGGTTGTATCCGTTAGTGTCGACTGTGCTTGGGAATAGAGGTACCGAGCTTGGCTGCTCGGTATGAATTAGACAATCGATGTTATTTACCAATTTTTCAATAGTGTATCTCATTCAGAGTTGTGCTCTTGTCGTGTTCGGTCGCAATTTTATTTCGATCTCGATAGTGCCGACCAGTAATCCGCCTGCAAGGTCACCGTGCATTGTGTCGCGTATGCACTGCTGCTCGTTGCCGTCGTCGCTGTTGAAGACAGCAAAAACTTCAAAACAAGGATGAAGAAGTCAACAATAGCCCGTGCGTTGTGTTGCTACTTGGAGAGATCCATTACCCAGCGCACTGCTGTTTGGCTGTATTGGTGCTGCTGTGTGGCTGGAACGGTTGCAGCTTTTGCTACCGGACTCTTGTGTGAAGGACTGGAGATTGGCATCGCCCGTGCGGTGATTGTGGTGGAGAGCGGCTGCAGAAGCTAAGTAGTTTTTTTCTTGGTTTTTTTCCACAATATTATTTGTTGATTGACATTTTGCGTGTGTGGCTCACGCGTCCAACATGGACGACGAACGCGGGGATGAAAACCCGCTCGTTTCACCGCCTAGCCCTCCCGGATACAAAGTTCCAAGGGTTAAAAATGGAGCCCCGCAGGAAGCTACCCATCGGCTAAAGCAGTATCCGGAGGGCAAAGCTGGTATTGGGGCTGTATTTTTCCGGCCGAAAGTAAAAGCATTGAAAACAATGCAAGTTTGTAAAGATCTGGCACGGTTTACAGCCGTGTCCGACCTCAAGCAAGCAAACGAGTTTGCTGCTTGTGAGCTCTTCACGCGGAAGTACCACGTGTTCATTCCAGCTCGCGTAGTTGAGATTGACGGTGTGATCAGCGAATTGAGTCTGACCGTTGAGGACCTGGAGAAGGCATCTCAAGGATTCCAGCCTTAAATCAGTCAAGATACTCGAATGAGCGCAATTACATTCAGTATCGCTCGACAAGGGTGTAAAAAGTTACACCCCATCAGACTCTTCTCGCGTGACTTTTGCCGGGTCTGCTCTGCCGAGCTATGTGCTCGTGGACAAGGTGTGTCTACCCGTGCGCTTGTTTGTACCGCGGGTAATGAATTGCCTAACGTGCGAACAGTTGAGCCATACGGCCTCCCACTGTGGCAATAAAGCACGTTGTGGCAAGTGCGGAGAGCAACATGCGGATGACGCCTGCAATAAGGGTGCTGAAAAGTGCCATAATTGTGGGCAGACTTCGCATGAGCTGTCTGCATGTCCCGCGTACAAACAGCGCCAAGAGAAGATCAAGCGGTCTCTGAAAGAGCGCTCTAAGCGCACTTTCGCAGAAATGCTCAAAGAGGCCGCTGCCACCAAACTGGTTTCCCCGAATCTTTATGAGGTCTTGTCATCCAATGAGTCTGATTCTGACTATTCAGTTGGGGAAACTTTTTTTGTTAAACCAGGGAAATCTAGGAAGAGGAAAAACCTTTCTTCCCCTAGGCTTCCTAGGAAAGGACAGAGAAGGTCTCCATCTAAAGTGACTGATACTAAGAAAAAAAAAAGTGCTGATGATGATGATGATGATGATGGTCCCGCCACATACCCCTACAAAGGTTTGAGCTGGACGATTTATCTATAGATAATTAATGTAATCACGATTTCAATCAGTTATACAAAAAAAAAAACGAACTGATTCCATTTCCAGATATAAACTTCTTCAAAAACTGTTTACTTGATTCACATCGGTATAGACGTGAATTGCTGTAGAGCTACACAAAGCTAGCACAGGGTTTTCATGACCTTCAGTCAGACTAACCACAACTACTTCATGTATAGTCTCTAAGCATTCAAATAACAATTAAGTTTAAATTGTAAAAGAATCTATTTATATCTGACTTCCGCGCGCGAGGCTCAAACTTATGTAGTCATTTTCTATTATTTTTTAAGCTACAACAACATAAAGGAAAAAAAAACCATCATCACCACCGCGACGAACACAGTAGTTTTGTCATTATATCTTAAAAAAAGATCCAATATAAAATATAAATAAAATTTTACAACACAATCATATCCGTTCGTATAAAACTTCGTCAGTTACAGGCTTCAATTAAACAATCAAGAAATAAATAGGTTTCAAAAATAAATATTTCATCCAAAATAAATCCGTTGTTTAAACTTCGTCATATAAACTCTCGTCATTGTTAAAAGCTTTTAAATTTCGTTCTGTACAACAGAAACTTTCACGTGTGAAATACATTGTCTCTTGAACTCCGCAAGTGTTGGTGCACGTTTAACATGTCTTGGCATCGAATTGAAAAAAATTATACCTTTATAAAATAATGAATTCTGTGAAGCTCTGGTTAAAAAGAAAGGTGTTCTTATTTCATCCGCGTTTCTAGTGTTATATCTATGAAAATCACTTCCTCTTTCAATTCGATCACACAAATATTGAGGTAGCAAACCATTAATTATTTTAAAAATGAACACCATAGACAAATAAACAATTCGTTGCTTCACGGATAACCATTGCAAAGCGTCCAACATAAAAGCAGAGGAAGTTAATCTATCACAATTTAAAATCAAACGCATTATTCTATTCTGCAAACGCTGTAACCTCAATAATTGTGTGCTATTGGCCAAATACAAAAAGGTAGGGCAAAAATCCAAATGGGGCGAGATGATTGACTTGTATAGCTGTATTTTACTACCAATTGTTAATTCGTTTTTCAAACGGCATAATATTCCATACTTCTTGGCAATTTTCTTGATAACATTGTCAATGTGAGCGTTGAACTTTAGGTTGTCATCAATAATCACGCCAAGATATTTAATCTCCCGAACGCGACCAATTGTCTCATCATCTATTATAACAGAGACATCGTCATTTACCACGGTGCGCGAGAAAATCATAAATTTAGTTTTATCAATATTCAATTTCAATTGCTTATACTTCAGCCATCTGCTTAGAGAACGTAAATCTTCATTCAAGTGTGAAACAGCTTCTTCTAAATTTTTAGCTGCAATGAACAACACGGTGTCATCGGCAAAAAGATTTATGTCACAGAAACGTAAAACTCGCCGCATGTCATTTATATACATAATAAACAAAAGGGGCTCTAATACACTTCCCTGTGGAACTCCAAGATCATTCTCCACGGGACCAGGAACAGAATCATTAAAAACAGTCCGTTGAGTTCTGTCAGACAAATAGCTTTCAAACCATCTGAATGCAGTACTCGAAATTCCAAAGCGCTTGATTGTGTTCAACAATAAGGGCCTAGAAATTGTTTCAGAAGCGCGTTTCAGATCCAAAAATACAGCAACTATTGTGTCTCTATTTTCTAAGTTATCTTTCCATTTTGCAAGAACTAAATTCAACGCGGTTTCACACGAATGGCCTTCCCGGTAGCCAGATTGTTCCGGAATTAATAACGAGTTACTATTTAAATATTCTAACAGCTGACCTTTAACAACAAGTTCCAATATCTTTTCTAACGTGTGTAACATATTGATGGGACGAAACTCTTCGGCTTTAATCGTTCCAGCAACCTTTTGAATCGGAACAACCAACGATTCTTTCCACACTTTAGGCACGTGCCCAGTTAGCAATGATTCATTAATAAGGTTCAGCAGAGTGTGACCAATAACATTGAAGCAATCTTGAATAACCCTAGCATTTACATTGTCTACGCCAGCCGTTTTACCTAATGAAAAACAAATATTTTCAAGGTCATCCATTGTGATTGGGTGAAAACCATCAAATCTACTATTAACGTTAGTCGGCTGTTTTATTTCATCCGGTTCATCGACCAGTTCAATTGATTGATTGATCAATGAAACACTATTGATGAAATAATCATCACTTACTAGCAATTATTTGTTCTGTTTGTTCTAATGTGCCATCAAAAGTTATGGACCGCGGTTTACAATTACTAGGTTTTAATAAAGATTTTAAAATTTTCCATAACTCTTTGCTGTTGTTTTGATGCTGAGTAATCTTTCTCTGGATATATTCACAACGCGTCTTTTTTAACGCTTGTGAATATTTATTACGCGCGATTGTGTACTCATTCCAATGACTCTGACTATTTGATCTACAAAACTTTTTGTACAATTTATCCCTCTTGCGCTTAAGACGCAAAAGATCCAAATTGTACCAGCTGTTCGCGTTCTTTAAGGTTACAAATTTATGTTCAACTAATTGATTCGTACACGTTTTCAAAATACTAGTAAGAACAGCTGCAGAATCATCTAAATTACCGGGCGCGATTGGAAAATCCAAGCTTCTTTCAACAAGATTCGAAACAGCCTGTTTCGAATATTTTCTCCAGCATTTCACTTTTTTAAATTATTTTTCTCACTCAAGTTGTCTAATACAGTGATCACTAATGTCTCATGATCGGTTATTTTCATATCAGAATCCGTTACTGAACAAATGGAATCCAAATTGGAATAAACATGATCAATCAAAGTTCTACTTCGCTGGGAAATACGTGTAAATTCATTAACGCTTTGTTTTAAATTGAAAGATTCTACTAAACGCTTCAAATGTTTGGAATTTGTATTATCTCGCCAGTTGATATTAAAATCGCCAGTCAATATATCAGTTTACTATAATCGAGAAATTCATCAAGCCAATTTTCCAATATTTCAAGGAAACGGTGATCACTAGCATTGGGAGAATGATACAAAACACCAAAATTACCCACCTTCATACCACGTACTACTGTTATGCCCAAGAACCAATTGCCATCCTTCGCTTCGTTTCGGCAAAGCTCGAATTGAACTGATTCTCTGACATAAATAGCAACACCGCCAGTTTGTCTAGAATGTGATAAACAAGCAGCCACATTATATCCAGGAATACTATATTGATCATATGCTTCAATATCGACAATATGAGTCTCTGATAAGAACACTAAAAGTGGACATTTATCTTCAACAATCTGACGTAATGCAACCTAGTTTGTTGTCAACCCCGCAATATTCAAATACAAAAATTCAAACTTATTCACATTCTTCTTGGAACTTGTTTGCTATTTATTGAAACACAAGCTGCTTTTCTTTTGATTGAATAATCTTTTATATATCAAGCATTCTGAACTAAATGGGGCATTGTTGACGTCCAAATTCATGTTACGCTCTTTATTCGTCTTTAAACAATTAACGCATTTCAAAACAGTAGACGTGCATTCAGATGTTTTGTGTTTTAGGCTACACCTGGAACACGTATCACAATTTTCGCAATCCATGCTCTTGTGCCCAAATTCTCCACATTTGAAGCATCTCAAAACATTTACCGCTGGAAATACTAAGCACCGATCAAATTCTACATTTACTTGCTTAGCAGATAACAAGCTGTTATACGTTTCCAAATCAACCTCTATTACCGCGCTATACTTGTTATACCGAAAGCGTGGATTTTCATACGAGTTTATTACCTTTACATCATTAATTTTGATACCTTCATTTTGACTCTTTAAAAAGTCAATGAAAACATCAAGAGAAAGATTCTCGCTCATGCCCACTATGTTCAATCTCGGCACCGACGTGGAAACAACAGCACTGTAGTTTTCACCCAGATTGCTTTCAATGCCATTTTTCAACTTATCAATAGTTTCGCCAACAGCGCATTCAACAATAATGGAACCATCTTTACCGTTCCTAAAATTACTCACTTTGTGTGTTTTTGGATCTAATTTTGTTTTCAAAAACTTCCGAGTTTCCTCGCAAGCTTGTTTGGACTCTTTCGGTTTGATCGCAATGACCGGACGAGTCTTATGTTTAACGGGCTTAAAACCATTATTCATATTATTATTATTACTAATACTCGATTTAATACTTTTACGACGACCTTTCACGACTTGCGCAAAAGTCACGCCGTCATCAAAAACATCATCACTATTATCGTCATTAATTCTACGCTTCTTGCCGATTTGGTCCGATTCAGAAGGAACCGTCCCATTCCGCGCGCGGGCATCATTAATTGCAGCTTTATTTCGACGCGTATTTAATTCCAAAACCGAATTGTTCAATTTATCAAATTCAATGACCGAATCAGAGAGAGAAGATAATTTCTTCATCTCTTCTTCAATACGCTTGATGTCCGGTATCAAATGTTGCCCACCACAACACTGGTTTGATAAACATTCGTCACACTTGAAACAAAGATTAACATTATCTGTAACTATCTTTGCCGTTGCCTTGGTGAGTCCAGTACACTTGTAGTGAAACAAACGTGCACAGTTGAAGCCCACACATTTCAACGGCAAATCCGATAGGACAATTGCCGTACCACAGCCAGAGCAAATCATCGCACACAACACACGTTAACACGGGACGATATACCAATAGACATGCAGAGAAACAAGAGACAGAGGCAAAAAAAAATGATCGCCACCACCGCTGCTTTGAAAGCGTCGGGGGGGATTTTATTTTAACAAACTTTAACGCGAACTTGCTGCTTAAAGCAAATGTTATTGTACTTAGCCTTTTGTAGATTCACTACCGACACACGTTAGAATATATCTCCCGTGAATCACTTCACTATTTCACACGTAAATTAACAATTATATATCACCACAAAATAACATCAACTACTCTGTTCGCCATCAAAAGAGTGCTGTAGAAAATCCGAAGCAAACTCCTCCGGGATTGGCAAAATTGAATTCAAGTAAGGAGTTTCCGGCACTTCCAGAAACATAAAAAAAACCCAACTGTTCCTTCTTTTTCGTCCAAGATTCAACCAGAATCTGGATTGCTGAAGTTTTCAGATATAGTGGACTGGATTTTCGAAAATTTTAACATAACTGATCCTCTTAAAAGTCTTCTGCTGGCATTTCTACCAACAGTTAAACGTTTTTGAAGCGGTTGACTGCTAAATGGCCCCTCCTTGTAGCGATCGTATCCTTCGATGGCTAATTCATCGGCTGAGATGAAGGATTCTATCTCTATTTTACAGTGGAATTGTAGAAGTATCATCCCCAAAACTGATTCATTTAAAGTTTTGATTAATAAGCAAAAATGCGATGCATTTTTCCTCTGTGAAACTTGGCTCACTTCAAATGTAGATCCTAGCTTCCATGATTTTATTATAATTCGCCTTGACCGAGACACCCCTTACGGAGGAGTACTTCTAGGGATTAAGAAGTACTATTCTTTCTATCGTATTAACCTCCCCTCGGTCCCAAACGTCGAAGCTGTCGTATGTCAAATGACAATACAAGGTAAACAGCTTTGTATTGCCGCAATATATATTCCTCCCAGAGCACAGGTTGGGCAACGGCTGCTCTTTGATTTAATAGAACTTATTCCCTCCCCACGTTTGATTTTGGGAGATTTTAACCCTCATGGCGGGGCTTGGTGTTCCCCTTTTAATGATAACCGTTCCTCTTTGATCTATAACCTCTGCGACGACATCGATATGACAATATTAAAAAACGGGGACATGACACGCGTTCCGAAACCTCCAGCGCGCCCCAGTGCTTTAGATTTATCGTTATGTTCAACATCGCTACGGTTGGATTGCATATGGAAGGTAGCCCTTGATCCCCACGGTAGCGATCATTTGCCTATTCAAATCTCAATTGATAATGGGTTAACTCGCACGCGATTAGTTGATATTCCGTGTGACCTCACACGGAATATCGATTGGAAGTTATATGAGGAAATGATTTCAGAAGCTGTCGAGTCGATTCAACATCACCCACCACTTGAAGAATACAACCTCCTCGCGGGCTTAATTCTCGACGCCGCGTTGCAAGCCCAAACGAAGAAATATCCCGGCGTGACGATCAAAGAACGGCCTCCCACTCCGTGGTGGGACAAAGAGTGCTCCGATGTCTACACGGAAAAATCTGACGCATTTAAGGCCTTCTTTCGGGTGAAACATATACCCGACGACTTTAAGAGGTATTTGGAGCTTGAGACCAAGTTTAAAATCTTGGCTAAAGCAAAGAAACATGGATGTTGGCGTCGGTTCGTAAACGAGACGTCGAGGGAGACATCAATGAGCACTCTTTGGAACACAGCCCGAAGAATGCGGAATCGCGTAACGATCAACGAAAGCGAGGAGTCTTCAAGTCGGTGGATATTTGATTTTGCCAGAAAAGTATGTCCGGACTCTGTTCCTGCGCAAAAACTTTGTTCGCGATACGTCTCCAGGCCACGACGCGATGGAATCACCTTTTACGATGGCAGAATTTTCAGTTGCCCTCCTGTCCTGTAACAATAACGCGCCTGAGTTAGATAGAATCAAATTCAACTTGTTGAAGAATCTACCCGGCAATGCCAAGAGGCGCTTGTTGAACTTGTTCAATAAGTTCCTGGAGCAAAACATTGTACCGCAGGATTGGAGGCAAGTGAATGTGATCGCCATCCAAAAACCGGGAAACCTAGCTTCTGATCACAACTCTTATAGGCCGATAGCAATGCTATCCTGTATCCGGAAATTGATGGAGAAAATGATACTCCGTCGTTTAGACCATTGGGTCGAATCAAATGGTCTACTATCAGATACTCAATTTGGCTTCTGCCGTGCCAAAGGAACTAATGATTGTCTTGCGTTGCTTTCTACAGATATTCAGCCAGCCTATGCTCGAAAGAACAACTGGCATCTGTGTTCTTGGACATTAAGGGGGCTTTTGATTCCGTTTCTATTGACATTCTTTCGGGCAAACTTCACCGACAAGGATTTTCACCAATTTTAAACAATTTTTTGCATAATTTGCTGTCCGAAAAGCATATGCGTTATACGCATGGTGATTTGGCAACATTTCGTATTAGCTACATGGGTCTTCCCCGGGGCTCATGCTTGAGCCCCCTTCTTTACAATTTTTATGTGAATGGCATTGACGCATGTCTGGCAAATTTATGCATGATAAGCCAACTTGCAGACGACAGCGTGGTCTCTGCTACAGGAGCCAAAGCTGCCGATTTGCAAAGACCATTGCAAGATACCTTGGACAATTTGTCTGCTTGGGCTCTACAGCTAGGTATCGAATTCTCTCCGGAGAAGACTGAGATAGCAGTTTTTTCTAGGAAGCGCGAGCCTGCTCAGCTCCACTTACAGTTAATAGGTGAAACGATTTCTCAGGTTTTGGTATATAAATATCTTTGTGTCTGGTCAAATGTCAACAGCGAGTAAATTTTCTCCGGACAATTACTGGATCATGGTGGGGCGCCCACCCAGGAGACCTTATAAGGCTTTACCAAACAACGATATTGTCGTGGCTTAAGTATGGGTGTTTCTGCTCCCGCTCCGCTGCAAACACCCATTTAACGATTGCAGTATCATTGTTTGCGTATTGCCTTAGGTTGCATGCATTTGACCCATACGTTGAGTTTGGAAGTTTTGGCGGGTGTTCTCCCATTAAAAGACCGCTTTTGGGATCTGACTACTCGTATTCTCATCAAATGTGAGGTTTTGAACCCCTTGGCAATTGAAAATTTCGATAGGCTAGTTGAACTTAATTCTCAAACCCGTTTCATGACTGTGTATTTCAATCACATGTCTCAGAGTATAAATCCTTCCTCATACACCTCCAATCGTGACAACTTGTTAGATACTTCTGTTTCTGCTGTGTTTTTCGATACATCCATGATGGAAGAAACTCGTGGAATTCCGGATCATTTACGCGTTCAGCAGATCCCTAAAATATTTTATAACAAATTTAAAAACATCAACTGCGACAATGCGTTTTATACTGATGGATCACTTCTCAACGGGTCCACTGACTTCGGTATCTTCAACAATAATTTTTCCGCCTCCTACAAGCTCGATAATCCTGCTTCTGTTTACGACGCAGAATTGGCTGCAATTCAGTACAGTCAAACCTGTTTTTGTGCGACTCTTTTTTGTGCGAAATTTATTTTGTGCGACTTTTTTTATGTGATTATTTTTTTGTGCGAATGTTTTTGTGCGATTTTTTGTGTGCGGTATATGAAAAAGGACGACTTTCGACAACATTTTCAGCCATTTAGTTTTCCGATTCTTGGAATGAATTCCAACGCATTACAGAAGTGTTAGGTCCAAAATTACTATTTGAGACAGTTTTACGTAGGAAAAGTCACGAATTGCTTGCCTACGAAGGAAAGTGGTTGAAAGGCTTAGTATGTTTAAAAAAGTTTCGTTTATCAATCCGATGTTTTAAAATTGTTCTCATAGGTATTCTAAATCTCAACTAAATCTCATCTTAAAATCAATAACTTTCGAGTTATTTTTAACTGAGAATTTTTTTTATGCGGTCCCTATCCACCGCATAAAAAAAGTTTTTTTTTCAATAATGCTGTGGAAATATTGTTTTGTAGCTGCCCTTGAAGTTTCAAATGATTTTTTTTATGCGATTTTTTTTTGTGCGGTCCCTATCCCTCGCACAAAAACAGGTTGGCTGTATACCTTAGGGATTATTGAAAAATGCCCACGGACCATTACTTCATCTTTACAGTCTCAGTTCTATTGAGGCTCTCCGATCGATGAAGAATGTAAGGCACTCTCCATATTTCCTGGGGAAAATACGGGAACATCTGAACGCTTTATCTGAAAAATCTTCTAAGATTAGCTTAGTGTGGGTCCCTTCTCATTGTTCCATTCCGGGCAATGAGAAAGCGGACACTTTGGCTAAAGTGGGCGCAACAAACGGTGATATTTACAACCAGTGCTCTGATCAATCCTTTTTCTACCGAACACAAAAATATTAGTCATTCAATTTCATTTTATCCGTTTTGTGCGAGACTTCGTACACCGTTCGTCTCTCCGAGCTATCGCGTTCAATTTCGTTTTCCGATTGCAAAATAAAACGAACGGGCATTACGATCATCTCTTTTCCTCTCTAGTGTATAATCCTCGCAATCCTGTTCGCACTACTTTATGACGATTTTTTTCGCATTTTCCTTTTGTTCAATATCCATTGATTTTTAGTGGCAATGAACGACCGGAAAAAAATTCATTTGATCGGCAGTCGCTGTATGCTTCTGCAGGGTTGCCACATTTATATATGTATTTTTCTTTGAAAATATCTGTATATCTGTATCTCGGGCCAAAAAATCTGTATTTAAAATCTGTATCGAGCAAACTCAGAATCTTGGATGGAAAAAAAATACTTGCAGAACATATTTAAACAAATTCATTCTTCTCTACGTGATGTTCATACAGGTTTTTGTTGAATTTATTTTTTAAAGTTTTCGTTAATTTAATATTAGTATCTCCTCCTTGGTCTGCAACGTAGCTTTCAGCTTTTGAAATTGAGCTCATTAGCTTAGGGGCCATGCAATTTCTGGTTTCAACTATATATTAAAAGTATGCGTTCTAAACAAGACGAAGAGTTTGGATTTATATAAAAAAATCTCACAAATGATCTGTAATAGTAACTTGAAACTACCATCCCGCCTAATGGTGTTCAACAGCCCAGACCAAGTTAAGTCATTTGTTTCAATGAATCTTCCTGTCAAAAAGTAGGAGCGTGGTATTCAAGACACGACCGCATGCCGTTGGACTACGGTATTCTTATATTCCATTAAAAAAAATAAAAGAGAGAATTGCAACTCTAGTATTTGCTGCAATTTTATCTAACAGTGCATTTCTGAATGCTGAGACGTTAAAACGTTATAAATAATAATATATACTAAAAGAATGGATATCTTTTATTTAATCGGTGTCATTTCATACATATTCGAATCAAACCTTTGTTCGTAGCTGCACTACCAAGACAATCAGCGAATTGGTAAAATTTTCCTATCTAAGCAAAAAGCAAACTTAACGAAACTATCTGAAATTGGAGCCCAGAACAATTCAAACGAAAATTTTAAATTTAAAAATTGTTTAACATTAAATCGATAAAACTCATGCTAGGTTAGCACCAGCCCAGCATATAACTTCATGTATTTAAAAAAAAAATACGTTTATTTCAATAACTTAATATAGCAAGAGCTCAATTACACGTTTTTCGGCAGTTGTTATCAAGGTTTTGGCGAGTGACAGGAAAATATCTTAACTTCTTCAATTGTGATTTAGAGCATTTCTAATTGTTTTGTTATTTTTCGCGATAGCGACATGTTTGTTTCTTTCTGTGTGCGCGAGAAACAAAATCAAAAATTTAATGAATGCTCATTGAGAAAACTTGCAATTCTTTTTACCAAAAATTTATAATACTCAAAAGAACCTGTTTTGATCTAAATGAAATTTCTAGTAAATAAGTGTTGATCATTCATAGGCAGTAATTTTTCCTCGATAAATAAAGACTGGCTGAAGAAGTTAAAATCTCTGCTGTAAAATCAAATTCACAACTATGTTCGTTAAGACGTTTTAATATTTTTAATAACAATAATAATCTTCGATTAACACCCGCTATAGTTATCCACACACATGCTATAACTATCTATAACAAACAATATCGCACGCTAGCCTGGGGGCTAATGCGGTCTCGATCAACTAGATTAGTTGTGAGAATTCGTTATCGATATTGTTTTCGACACATTTCGCATGTTGTAGGATGCGAAACGATACACCGTGCCCCAGTGCTGAGTCGAGAAAATTTCCAGCTCGAAAAGTTCCTCGACCTGATCGGGAATCGAGCCCGATATCACAACCGTGTGGTAGAGCTAGCCGACCGACATCGCTAACCAAAGAACCACGGGGACCACGCTATAACTATCTATACACACGTTAAAACTATTCATACACACGCTGTAGCTATAGTTTTTTATACACACATGCCAAAGCTATCCATACACACGCTATTCCTATCCATACATCCGATACAACTATCTATACACACGCATAAGCTATCCAACCATGTGCTGTTACTATCCATACATCACTATAACTAATCATTACACACGCAGCAGCTATCCACACACACGCTATAACTATCCTTACACACGCTGAAGATATACACGCAATAGCCATAATATGCTACACATGCTATGTCTTACTCACGCTATAGCTAGCCATACACACGCAACAGCTCTAGCTATCGATACACATGGGTTGGTTAGCTATCATCCGCTATGTAGATGCACATACGCTATATGTGCACACTGCACACACACTTAATGGCGGTAGCTTTCCTAGTGGCGGTGCTGGCTCGTGCAGTTTCTGGCTGTTTTCACCCAACGATATCTGAATTGGATTACCGCTGGTGGGGTCCAACTCAGATCGAAGGGGAACCGAACTGAATGAAGAAATGCAGCTGCCCACTACCTCCGCCGCTGCTGCCTGATACCACCGCTCTGGTTCTGCTGCAGCTCAGTTTCGCCACTAGAATTAGCCACCGCTGCTGATTATTCAGGACCGTTCTATCGGCCTTCCACTTGTTAACTGATCACTGCTATGAGACGACGCAGGCTATTATATAGCTCAAAACAAAAATCCATCCGCGAGCAAAGGAGAAGCGAGCTTGTGATTGGTTGAATGTGCACGACTTTTAACACAACTTTTAACTAGGGGAGGAGTACCAGTTATGGCAATACCTAAAAAATGTACCAGTTATGGCATGAACCAGTTATGGCCTATGGAGTTCAAATGGAGTATTGTCATAACTGGTACCATTGCGCTTATGCGATATAGCCATAACTGGTGCACTTGCCATAACTGGCTCGCCTACCCTAGTTTAGTATCGAAAACATATTCAAATTATTATATGACAATCTTTCGCAATATTTCCCCTATCAATCAAGCCATTGGTGTTTAGAATCTGTTCAGTGGTAATGATAAAAGAAGCATTTTAAAACGGTGTTGAAACACCTGTTGCAGCTACCGAAAGCGAGCTCGTTATTGGTTGAAAGCTGTGAGACTGTTTACAAAGTAAGATCGGTTGTATCCGTTAGTGTCGACTGTGCTTGTGAAGAGAGGTGGTGATTGGTTGCTCGGTATGATTTAGACAATCGATGTGATTTATCAATTTTTCAATAGTGTATCTCGCACAATAGGTTATTTTTGTTGCATAAATTCAACCGTAAAAGAATTTCTGATCGGTTGATGCCAAAACCTCGAAATTCTGAAGAGAAATGACTGATATATAAGCGCTCAAAACCTGACTACTTTTCCCTGGTTTTCCTTGGTTGAATTACTAGATTTTTAAAATTCAGGGGCCTAACTTCGATATAGACGTTAGTCCAACGTCAAAAGTTTTTTTCAAGCGTGTGAAATTCGTTAGACAGCCCTTGTCGGTCAGCTATTGTTACGAATTTGGGGAATTGTCGCATCACTTAAATTTTCCAATTTCACGAACGATTTAAGATTACTTGAAGCTGCCATTTCAACAACAGGATCGGTGAAATCTCACCTCTTTGCAATTGGTTTTACGAATTTTGAATAGAAATCCTGACAAATATTTCGAAACGTTCGTTTTCGGGCTTCGTTCAATTCACATTCCATTTTTTCTTCATCGATACCTACATAATCCTGATGTTGTTTTTTATACAAAACTTTGAAAATCGAATCGAATTCTACTTTTGAAATTGATTTCAGTTCGTTGGTATAACGAAAAAATCTGTGAAATCTGTATTTTTGGCAATAATCTGTAATTCAGATCCTGTATTGCTTTTTCAGTTTAAAAATCTGTAAAATACAGAAAAATCTGTATATGTGGCATCCCTGTGCTTCTGATGCGTATATTCTATTACAGCGTTTTGGTGGCTGGAGACGCTTGTTTTTGTTGTTGTTGTTGTGATTGTTTAGCGATTATGGAAAAGTAAGGTATTGAAACTGTTTGATTAATTCTTCATACATCTCTCAAAGCATCCATGGAAATCAAAGCATCGCGTTTGGACATGAGTAGTGTAGTTACATCTGCCAACGCGGCTAGCACTGTATGTTGCGTAGCTCGCGTCGCTGCGGTGGTGTACTTTGTCCGAAGCTAATTTAGATTTTCGTATCGCTAAGTACAGGTCGGACTCGATTATATATAGTCTCCGATTTTTTTCCACTATATATAATCGAATTGTATATATAATCGAATCAGAGGAAAAATGTTTTTTATTCATTCTACATGAATGTTTTATTATTTTCGAATAAATAGGAAGAATTTTATTTTTGACTCTTCCCCCCAAACACAAATTTGGAAAATCTATACCGAGCGTCTTAGCAGAGTGATTTAAATAATCAAAAGAAATAATTATCGGTTTCCGTTAGACTCCACTAGAAAACACAATTCTTATAAAATTTATACATATATCTTGTAGTTATTCCTGGTGTAATTGCTGTCAAATGAAAAGACAAAGTTAGATCAGTATATATTGATTTGTCAACTCGTTTGTTTTTAATTTCTCGAATTTTTGAAAATTTTCAAACTATTTATTTTTTTTCTAAATATTTTAATTTCTTTTTTTATTTTTGAAATTATTTTTATTAGGGTAATTCTATTGAGGTATTGTAATTCTTTTAAATTTTCAAATTCTTTAAAAAAAAATCAAAGTTTTAAAATTATTTTTTATTTTTTTCTATTTTTTCCCTTTCTATCAAGCGTAACGTACATTTGAAATTTAAAAAAAAAATTTTTGCTACTATATATATTGCCGTTCTACGCATAGTTGTCCCATGTTACTTTTGGTCGATTTTCGTTTTTTATCACCAATGACTTTCAAAAATAACATTGTTTGTTCCGAAAGTCTTGAAAAACCATACCAAATCTGTTTGTCCCATCGATGATTTTCTACACATATTTGTCCCACTAAATTTTTTTTTATTCTAATCGATCCCACTAATCACTAATTCCCATATTAACAACATGGGAAGTGCTACAGAGCAATAAAAACTTCTCCTTGCAACGTTTGGCTACATTACGGGTGTCAGAAATTCGGTACCGAAAATCACTTTGCTTGATTATTTAACGTTCATATCTTTGTTCGGAATACATAAACCTTGTGTGCTGGTTTGTAATCTGAATGCCTTTCCTTTTCGAGCATAAAAAGATAAACGCATGAGATTCATACTAATTGAAAGTTATAAGAACTGTCTTTTGTGTGTAGCCAAAATGGTGAAAGCCTAACAACGTTAAAATATGGGCAATCTGAAAAAAACAATTCCCCTTTGTAATTGTAAGTCATCTGATACTTATTCAATTAACTAATCTTTTATCTCGACTATGATCACCTGCTTATAAAGACAACACGATTGGCGTGATCATTTTCGTGAAAAAATTAACAGCCTTGTATCCCCAAAACGAACTTTGTATTGGGAAACATCGAATGCACGTGGTTTCTCGGCATTATTGTCCCAGTGGGTTTTTTTGTATGATAAAGAGTGTTAAACCACAAAACATTCAACTAGATTTATTGAAAACAGTCTATTGCAAGGTAAAACTGCTTAAAAACCCATGACTGCATTTGTCACATTGGCGCAATGCGTAAAAGCGTTGTAAACCTTTAACATAGTTTTTCTCGTTTGCATGATTTGGAACATGGGACAAATATGCGTAGAACGGCAGTATACTACCGTTCCAATCATAGTAGTCCCATGTTCTACACAAACCTTGTGCACGCTGGGATAACTATGCTTGGAACGGCAATATAATCGAGTTTGAAATTATATATAATAGAATCATATATAGGTATGTTCCGTTTGTGAAAAAACTTTTGTTATTATTCAATCTCTTCAAGTAATTTATAACCAAATGAATTAAACAGAATGTTCCACGGAACAGCGTCCAAAATATGTAGAAAGATAACTACGTGGAAAGACAGTGCTGTTTTTTCTTGTAGCATTTTTATCTTCAAAAAATCAAAATCGCTCAAAAGGCCATTATTGATAATTTGTTATAAAATTTTGAGTAAAGCTAGTCGATTATCTTTATCTTAAGAAATATTATTCACCAAATAGGTAAAATGTGAAGAAATCTTTTTTTATATTTTCGTGATTCAATGTTCGCAATGTTTCGCATCAATGTTGTTTTTTTTTTAGAAATTGAGGAAATTTGGTTGTAACAAATATTTTTAGCTTACTTTTTTAATAAATTTTTTTTCGAAAAACAGTACTTTCTTTGTCTTGTTCTACATTTTGTTAAGTAATTTTTGTTTCTGAAGTTGGAGACAAAACTTTCATTATTCATATAAACAAGAAGAAAACATGGGAATTATCCTTTATTTACCAAAAACTTGCATGCGTTTTTCTTAAACATTTTTCACACTCTTGAATTGTTTAAAAAAATCTGCGATGACCTTTTTTTCAAATCATTTTTTGGTTTTTTATTATTTAGATATCTTTTGGCAACCTTGCCTGTGTAACGATTGAGTGACTATTTTTGAGTTCGTGTTTTATTTCGCATTTTTCGCCTGATTACGTTATAAAATACCTTGAAAGTGACTGTGCCGCCTATCACGATATCTATCGTTGTGATAATAGCGGATTCTTAGTGTTTCTACCAGCTAATCGTGTAAATTCAGCTGTTGTATATTACTGATATTTTCGGTTGAATCTGAACCTGTCTCCGCTTCATCTGCTACGTGCATTTCTTTTTGCTGCTGAAGCGACATCTGGAAGTAATTACTGCAAACGTCGTCGCCTTTTTGCTAGCTGGAAAGTAGAGATGGTCGAGTATGGGAAATTTGTTACCCGTACCCGACCCGTACCCAGCTCATCGAGAATTTTCAAACCCGTACCCGACCCGAACCCGAGTTCAGGTTTGTTTAAAATACCCGTACCCGACCCGAACCCGAAAATTTTTTTTTCAGCTACCCGTACCCGATCCGTACCCGAAAGGAAAATGCCCTGAAATTGCCGGTACCCGACCCGTACCCGACCCGTTTAGGATGGATTTTTATTTTATTTTTTTAATTTTTTTTTAAATACCTGGTTACCTCGCACATTTCATGCACTAATTGTCACATGTGGTTTCTCGAGATGATGGCTGGAGTAAGGCTAGAACTGAGTGTTCATGTGAACGAATGTTAATGAACCCAGAGTTCCAGGCGATGTATTGGTTCACCTAGAATCCAGCGTAGCATCTGTCACTGAGTACGTCCGCTCGTCTGTTGTAGAAAAATTTTACCATTTTATAACGCAGCGAAATATCTATTCATAACTGTGTACGGAGAATTCGGGCTCCATTTTTCCTGTTAGTTACCTCATAAATAAATTGATCAGGGGTTTCAATTATTTATTTTGTATGCATACGTATGATTCATATGAACTGTTGAAATTTTTATTTTGTTTTCGAGAGATTAATAAAAATTCAATAGAATTTTTTTGAAAGATTCATTCAACATTCAAACGTGATGAAGTGTATAGTTCGAAATTGTTACCAAACGATTTTTTTTATTTTTTTTGATACCCGAGTAATAATTACAAAAGCGTCGCTTCATAAAACAAAAGTTGGTTAAGCAATTTCTCAAATTTCAAAAGAAAGCCGGCTTCAACCGTAAATCCAGAAAGCTCAAGTTCAATAACCGAAATGCGCTGGCAGGATTATTACTGAAAGTTTATGAAATTTATTATTTCACGTAAAAATAAACCAAAATATTTTGTATAATCACACTAAATACAAAAAGTGCTTGCGTTGAATATTTTTTCAAGTAAGACAATACTTTCAAGTTATTACAATACCTGCTACTAAAAGATGCTTTTTTCGACTGGTTCAAATTGACAGCTCATTCTGGTTCATTTGACACTCCCACAGCTCGTATCCGTTTCTCCCTCCGAGACCAAAACTATGCTAAAACACCGAGGCTTGGCAAGTTAATAATTAAATTCTCATAATGCACGGAAATCGAGTTACCCGTACCCGACCCGTACCCGACGAGTTGAGCATTTTTCAAACCCGTACCCGACCCGAACCCGAAGCCTTGCAATGCCGTCATTGGGTCAATATCTGAAAAGCTACTTGCTACTAATACACCTGCTTTTTCAACGGCTAGTCGCAGCTCTAAGCGTCCGAGAATAATTTCACCGAATTTGACTCCTAAAAACTCAAGAGGATTTGCTGACTTGGTTAGTGATACTAAGTCTATTGAAAACTTCCCTAAATTGGTTGAAACTGTTCCGCAACCTGCTGCAAAATGTTGGATCTACCTATCGCGCATTGCTCCACACGTTTCTGAGGATGAAATCTCTGCTCTTGTTCGAGAATGCGTTCCAGGTGCACAACCAGTTGTCAGAAAGCTCATTAAGAAAGATGCCGATATAAAATCATTTGCATTCGTTTCCTTTAAAGTCGGTATCGACTTGCAACCGAAAGATGTTGCCCTCGATGCTGCTAACTGGCCGGAGGGAATTTATTTTCGACTGTTTGAGGAACGCAATTCATCTGTGGATTTTTGGAAGCCGAGATCGTCGAAGTTCTCACGCACGTTAATCTCACAGCCCGCAATAAATCCTCATTTGACGCCATCGAATTGATTTCTCAACCTCCGAGGGAGCTTAGGGGCCCACTGGCCCCAAGCCCAGTTAAGTCTTTGCAATTTCATGATTTTCCAAAAAATTATGCACAATTTGTTCCCCATAGCTCTATGACCAACCGCACTGTCCAGTGCAAAATTATGCCTCACTCGAAGCCTGCTACTGCTCCCCCTTTACTGCAAACTCTACCACTAGACGACGTTGGCAAGCAGCAGACAGCCAGTACTGTTTTATTTTCGGACAATAGCGGCAGGCGATTTGGTCGGCAGCAATGCGATACACCGTGCGACACTATTCTTTCATCTCTACTCTGCTAATACCAGAACGTGCACGGTCTACGCAGCAAAGTAGCAGATTTTGCTTTGGAAGCTTCCAGCTCGCTTTACGACTGCATCGTTCTTACTGAGACCTGGTTAGATTCAGATATTTTTCTTCTAAATTATTCGGCATGGATTATACCGTGTATCGGACTGATCGATGCTTGATGACTAGCACCAAAGCAAAGGGTGGAGGAGTTCTCATCGCTGTGCGACGATCTTTGGCATCGGCATTGTTAATTCAAGCTATGGATGATTCGCTTGAGCAGCTCTGGGTAACGATTAAAACTGATAAACTGAACGTTGTAATCGGCGCTATTTACATTCCTCCTAATTTGCGGAATGAAGTCGAGATAATCGATCGGCATATTTCTTCAGTGGAAAGAGCTGTTAATTCTACTAGTATTAACGACGATGTTCTTATTTTTGGTGACTACAATCGTGCCGGCTTATCCTGGTCGATTCACACTGATGGAAATTATCTCTTCGTTGATGCTTCGCGCTCATCCATAAATGCAGTTAGCTCCCATTTATTGGACGGTATGGCTTTTCAGTGCATGCACCAGATTAATCCTGTTTGCAATCAGAATGGCAGGTTTCTCGATTTAGTCTTTGTAAACTCGCATGCTTTACCAGCATGTTCAGTCACTACTGCACCCGACCCTCTCTGTAACATTGACGTACATCACCCACCATTGATGGTTAGTTTCGACAGACCTGTTGAGGGTCTATTTATAGACGAATTTGATTCATCCAGTTTCGATTTTCGACGCGGAAACTATGATGCTATCGAATCAGAATTGAGAGGTATCGACTGGACTTTTATCAACCGAAGTACAGATTTGGATGAGGCCGTGTCTGGATTTACTGAATTCATTCAGGAACTTATACATCGCCATATTCCCAAAGCTCGTCCTCGTCGTAAGCCTATTTGGGGAAATAGACATCTAACTAAACTTAACCGCCTTCGTAAGTCAGCTTTGCGTGCATATCAAAAAAATAGAAACCCTATCAATCGGACACGGTTCACTTCTGCTAGTCGATCATACAAAACACTATCGTCTGTACACGATGTTCGTGCGTAAAACGAAACGCAGCCTACGCTTAAATCCGAAAAGCTTCTGGAGGTTTGTTAATTCGAAGCGTAAGGAAGAAGGATTACCATCTAGTGTGTTCCTGCTAAATAGTGAAGCGTCTACTAACAACAGTAAATGCGATTTGTTTACCGAGCACTTCGCTAGCGTTTTCAACAAGGAGCACGCTTCACCTAACGACATTGCCGCGGCAATGGCTTCTGTGCCGAGCGACGTTTTCAATGCCGATGTCTTCGAGATCACAATCGGAGAGGTTTCCAAAGCCATCTGCGATCTGAAACAGTCCTACTCCCCTGGACCAGATGGCATTCCTGCTGTACTCCTGAAAAAATGTGCTGGAAGTTTAGAGTCACCGCTTGCTGCTATTTTCAATCTTTCCTTGCTAAAACATCAATTTCCCCGTAAATGGAAAGAGTCGTTAATGTTTCCGGTATATAAAAAAGGTGACAAACGAAATGTCGAAAATTTTCGTGGTATCTCATGTTTGTGTGCCTGCTCCAAGGTTTTCGAAACTATTATGCATCATCATCTGATGTTCAGCGTGAAGAACTACATCTCTACTGCACAGCATGGGTTTTTCCCTTGGGCCGCTACTCTTTTCGCTGTTCATAAATGACGTTACGAAAGTTTTACCACCTGGCACACGTTTACTGTACGCGGATGATACAAAAATTTTCAAACTCATCGAGACTGTTGAAGATTGCCTTAGGCTTCAATCGTTGATTGACTTATTGACTAATGACACCAGTCATTAGGTGCCAACGCAATTATATGATGCTAAGCATTCCGAAATGTTCTGTGATTAGTTTCCAACGCAAAAAGCAGCCGCTATTGTTCAACTATAACATTGCTGGTACTTGTTTGCAACGTACCGATATTGTCACTGATTTGGGTGTTCTGTTGGACACGCAATTAACTTTCAGGCAGCATTTTTCGATGATCATCTCTAAGGCTAATCGTCAACTTGGGTTAATATTCAGAATCGGAAATGTGTTCGTTGATTATGGCACCTTGCGGACTCTTTACTGCTCTTTGGTTCGCTCAATTTTGGAAACTGCGTGCGCTGTATGGAACCCGCAATATGAGTTCTGGATTCAGCGAATTGAGCGCGTTGAGAAAACCTTTATTGAAAGAACCTGTCGCACACTACCATGGAGAGATCCCGATCACCTGCCACCCTATGGAAGCCTATGCTTATTAGTTGGAATCACACCACTCGAACAGCGCCGCAAAGAAATAATTACTAAAAAGACACACACAGCATTTTGACAGGCCGGTATAATTGTCCAGCAATCTTGGCTATAATACAGTTGCATTGCCCTCTACGACCTCGACGAGACCAACGTTTATTGCAACCAAATGCGCATCGCACAAACTACGGCCTGAACGAGCCTATCCGCCAAATGGCTCTGCTCTTTAATCGATACTTTGAAAATTTTAACTTTTAGTAACTTATTGTGTATTGTGAATTATTCATTGATGTATTTTATTGTATGACATATATTATTCTGCACTTGTATTCCTAAAAGATGCTGGGTTTCTGGGTTTTTATGCCGGCTCGAAAGTTTCCTTCACCGCCTTTCGAGGCGGCTTTTCCCAGTCACATACTTTATATATATATATATATATATATATATATATATATATATATATATATATATATATATATATATATATATATATATATATATATATATATATATATATATATATATATATACATACATATATATATATATATATATATATATATATATATATATATATATATATATATATATATATATATATATATATATATATATACGCCTACAGAGTCGTAATGGCGAAGACCAAAGGCGTGTTGGCGCCTGCAGAGCGATCACCAGCGATGCTGGAGCGTATCATCGAGGGACTCTTTCCACGACACGAGCCAAATCCTTGGCCTCCGGTTGCTGAGTCTCACGTCCGACGTTCCAGTATCTCAGACACAGACCAGGGATGGTCGGCCAACCTGCCGGGCATCCAATCCGTGAGAGACGGCAGCCGTGCAGAGGTTGTGGAGGAGGTAAGGGTTACGAATGAGGAACTCATCGTGATCGCCATCTCCCTAAAGGTGAGCAAGGCACCGGGACCGGATGGAATCCCGAACTTGGCCATCAGGACGGCCATGAAAGTGGCCCCCGATCTATTTCGAGCAGTCATGCAGAAGTGCCTGGATGACTGCCTCTTTCCGGACAGGTGGAAGCGACAGAGATTGGTGCTGTTGCCGAAGGCTGGGAAACCGCCAGGGGACCCATCGGCATACAGACCTATCTGTCTGCTGGACACTACGGGCAAGGTGCTTGAGAGGATTATCCTCAACAGACTGGTGAAGTACACAGAGGGTGTAAACGGTCTGGCGAGTAACCAGTTCGGCTTCCGGAAAGGTAGATCCACGCTGGATGCTATTCTCTCTGTCACCAAGACGGCAGAGGTAGCACTCCAGCGTAAGAGTTGGGGCATTCGCTATTGCGCAATCGTCACGCTTGACGTGAAGAATGCATTCAATAGCGCCAGTTGGGACTCCATAGCGCTCGCGCTTAGGAGCATCCACGTACCGGTGTCGTTGTACAAGATTTTGGAAAATTATTTCCAGAATCGGGTACTAGTTTACAACACGGAGGAGGGTCAGAAGTGCGTCCCAATCACCGCAGGGGTACCGCAAGGTTCCATCCTGGGCCCGGTGTTGTGGAATGTCATGTATGACGGGGTGTTGAAACTAAAGTTCCCTGTAGGGGTTGTGATCGTCGGTTTCGCAGACGACATCACGCTAGAGGTCTACGGCGAGTCGATCGAAGAGGTCGAGTTGACGGCCGCGCACTGCATACGCAAGGTCGAAGACTGGATGCACTCTAGGAAACTGGAGTTAGCGCACCATAAAACGGAGGTTACGGTTGTGAACAACCGCAAATTAGAGCAACAGGCGGTGGTCAGAGTCCGTGACTGCACCATTACCTCAAGGCGTTCCTTGAAGCTCTTGGGGGTTATGGTTGACGATAAGCTCACATTTAAGAGTCACGTCGACTATGCCTGTAAGAGGGCTTCAACGGCCGCTGCAGGACTATCTCGAATGATGTCCAATAGCTCAGCGGTATATGGCAGCAAGCGTAAACTTCTTGCCAGCGTGGTCTCGTCCATACTTAGGTATGGTGGGCCAGCGTGGTCCAAAGCGTTAGGTACCAACAGTCATCGTCGAAAACTGGAAAGTACCTACAGGCTCATGTGCCTGAGGGTTGTGAGCGCGTACCGTACAGTGTCATACGACGCAATCTGCGTCCTGTCCGGCATGATGCCTATCAGCATAGCCATTAAGGAGGACGTAGAATGCTTCGATCAACGTGACACAAGGGGTATACGAGGCACCAGAAGTGTCATTCTCGATGATCAGATGGCAGCAGGAATGGTCCAATTCCGCAAAGGGTAGATGGACGCATCGACTTATTCCGGACGTATCCGGATGGGTCGGGAGGCGCCATGGAGAAGTTAACTTCACTTGACACAGATTCTGTCAGGTCATGGTTGCTTCAGGCAGTATCTACACAGATTCGGGCATGCGGGGTCCCCCCATGTGTCCCGAGTGCGCGGATGCGGAAGAAACTGCTGAGCATGTCTTCTTCGTGTGCCCTCGTTTTGTGCATGCGCGGAGCGACATGATGGTAGTGAGCGGGCCAGACACCACTCCGGACAACCTAGTTCGGAGGATGTGTAAAGACCCCCAAACATATTGGAGGGCGGTTTGTACAGCCGCCTCTCAAATAGTTTTAGAATTGCAAAACAGGCGACAGGTTGACCACCGACACGCCAGTGTTAGCTAACGGCCAGTCTCCAGGTTAGTTAGCTAAGTTAGCAAAGAGATCTATAGAACCAAGAGGGTGCACAGAGCACAAAAGCCGCTCCCCGAAGCAATACCTAGCGGTGGTCCCGGGGGAGTATTATGGGCTGGAGACTGGAGAGGTTTTAGTGGGTCCGGTCACTGATTCAAACCAACCCCACACTCCCTGAGGTTGGTCACCTCAGGGGTT